>NC_064639.1:753969078-754269792 GCF_023864345.2 Schistocerca serialis cubense | reverse complement strand
ACACTATTAACAGAATGCTTTTCCTTTTCTCTTACTTAATTAGTGTATTTACTTTGTAATGGGAGCAGCAAAGCTGTAGTAGAGTAATTTTATACGGGATTTCAGTGAAGTTCGTCGTGATAGTATCCTATTCATTCAAGATTCAAATTGAAACTAAGAGTGGGGTTTTTTATTTCTCTGAACGCTACTCGTAAGAGCCTCCCTGTCAGGTATCATGTTACTTAGATAACGCAAATTTGGAAACACACTTCTTGTGAAGGTTTAACCGGTAGTAGCGCTTGTCGCGGAGTGCTTTTTCCAAATACCGGTTGAGTCTCCTACTTTCTCTGGCATGATAGGAACATCACACAGTTTGCTCGACCTCTGCACTTTCTATTTCATACAAAATTTTGTAGTTCATTTGCAGATAAAAGTCTTCTAAAATTTTGGTGTTTACGTTTGCTTCAAAAGGATTAGACATGCAGAGGAGAAGGCAGCATGGTCTCAAGGCGATGTAAAGTAAGAATTTTTTTCGGTCTTTCAGCCGCGTCGAGTAATAAAATATTCACGAGCTTCCAGGCAGCTGCTCATCAGGCATTGTTATGTCTTCACATCGACCGGGGAGAATTTATATGCTCAACGATCTGTAACGACTTGACGCGTTTGGAGGCACAAGAAAATATTGTTACGAAGAGAAGATTTAAAAATGCGCTAATATCTTTTGAACGCTTGGCAACAGAACGTTCAAATTCACAGTGCTGAATTCCGTATATAGTTGAGTGGCAAGGAGACCATGTCTGAGAATCGTTTGGATTGAAAACAAATTTGAAGATCGGATCGCTTCAGAATCTCCCGCTCCACGATACGCACACAGTAGACGCAAAGACCTCTGCATGTGTGATGTGCGGAAGATGTTTCACGTAACGACGATGCTGTTCGTTCGATAAGCTGTATCTGTGACGCAAGCTTTCACACACAGGGTCCTCAAAATCTAGTGCAAGTACTTGGAGGGCCACGGTCAACCCAATTTAACACAAACGTACCAGCCACTTTATCGCAGCCGTCGTTGTAGCCGGGCGGAAATGGTATGTGATGGACTACGGCAGGCCAGAAAACGTTCTCGATACATGCGTTGAGCAGCACTTCCGTTTGATACTGTACTGTCAAGCATGAGTTTTGAAAGTGATCTGTTCTTCAAAATTTCTTTGTATCCGAAGGACGCATTTCTCGACATTGGTGCCTTATCAGAACTCTGTTTACAAAGTTCCCTTTACATACCCTGTAAGCTAGTAATAGGAATAGTGGACACTCTGTGTATTGGAAATGTTAGTTTTCAAGAGCAGATACAACTATTCCGGCGCTGATAATCTCAGTGCTGAGCGCTCCTAAACTCTACACATACACATTACAATTATTCCATTCAGCAGTTCTAAAGCTAATTTTGTGTAACAAGAAAATGTTTAGTTTCAACAATTTAGAGAAACTGTCACTCACTTGACCTTTATTTGGACATAACTGCGTTTCATGGTATCGGCGTATAGGAGCATGGGTTCTGATGTTGCATTGTATACAGGGACAGCTGGCATCTAACTCGGAAAAAATATATATATATATATGTATATGTATAGTTAAGCTATTTAATGGCACCTCGTACAATTCATCGGTGTTAAAAAACTCAACTCCAGCGCTTCCAGCGGGGCTTCTTGACAGCTTCCAGTAACTACGTCAGGGAATCTCTCCAGTAAGTTTCTATGATGATTTTTCCCTTAGCAGCATAATCCGATCGTAATTAATCATGACAGCATCAATGAACACTCAGCTACACCTTGCCGGATGATGGTCATGTCTTCACTCTTTTGAGTGGTAGTAGGTCTACAGGTAAGAATATAATAATTCCAATCCCAAAGAAAGCAGGTGTTGACAGATGTGAAAATTACCGAACTATCAGTTTAATAAGTCACAGCTGCAAAATATTAACGCGAATTCTTTACAGACGAATGGAAAAACTGGTAGAAGCGAACCTCGTGGAAGATCAGTTTGGATTCCGTAGAAATGTTGGAACACGTGAGGCAACACTAACCTTACGACTTGTCTTAGAAGAAAGATTAAGAAAAGGCAAACCTACGTTTCTAGCATTTGTAGACTTAGAGAAAGCTTTTGACAATGTTAACTGGAATACTCTCTTTCAAATTCTGAAGGTGGCAGGTATAAAATACAGGGAGCGAAAGGCTATTTACAATTTGTACAGAAATCAGATGGCAGTTATAATAGTCGAGGGGCATGAAAGGGAAGCAGTGGTTGGGAAAGGAGTGAGACAGGGTTGTAGCCTCTCCCCGATGTTATTCAATCTGTATATTGAGCGAGCAGTAAAGGAAACAAAAGAAAAATTCGGAGTAGGTATTAAAATTCAAGAAGAAGAAGTAAAAACTTTGAGGTTCGCCGATGACATTGTAATTCTGTCAGAGACAGCAAAGGACTTGGAAGAGCAGTTGAACGGACTGGACAGGGTCTTGAAAGGAGGATATAAGATGAACATCAACAAAAGCAAAACGAGGATAATGGAATGTAGTCAAATTAAATCGGGTGATGCTGAGGGAATTAGATTAGGAAATGAGACACTTAAAGTAAAGGAGTTTTGCTATTTAGGGAGTAAAATAACTGATGATGGTCGAAGTAGAGAGGATATAAAATGTAGACTGGCAATGGCAAGGAAATCGTTTCTGAAGAAGAGAAATTTGTTAACATCGAGTATAGATTTAAGTGTCAGGAAGTCGTTTCTGAAAGTGTAGCCATGTATGGAAGTGAAACATGGACGATAACTAGTTTGGATAAGAAGAGAATAGAAGCTTTCGAAATGTGGTGCTACAGAAGAATGCTGAAGATAAGGTGGGTAAATCACGTAACTAATGAGGAGGTATTGAATCGGATTGGGGAGAAGAGAAGTTTGTGGCACAACTTGACTAGAAGAAGGGATCGGTTGGTAGGGCATGTTTTGAGGCATCAAGGGATCACAAATTTAGCATTGGAGGGCAGCATGGAGGGTAAAAATCGTAGAGGGAGACCAGGAGATGAATACACTAAGCAGATTCAGAAGGATGTAGGTTGCAGTAGGTACTGGGAGATGAAGAAGCTTGCACAGGATAGAGTAGCATGGAGAGCTGCATCAAACCAGTCTCAGGACTGAAGACCACAACAACAACAACAGGTCTACAGGTCTCAGGTTCTTGCTTTGTCTTGGGACCATAGCAGTACCACCATCGCTCGTCCATGCTGATTACGTGGTTCAAGTCACCTGAAATGGCCTGACACAGCTACAACATTTCCGCTGCTGTGTCGGTTCGGCTGGATATTTGAATGGATGTGAGCCATTGCTGATCCCAGCGGGAGGTGAAACCTTTCCATGTTCAGAATGTCGTGCAAGATGTTGAAAAATGTCTCATGATTGATTTTCAATTTTTCCGCTATCACCTCGGTTTTGATACTTCGGTCTTCGAGCACGAGGGTCTCAACTTCTCTTAAGATCTTCTTTTCACAGGGAGTTGTTAGTCTGCCAGATCGTTCATCAGACTTATTTTATAACTCTGGACGCGTCTACTCTACCTAGCGGTTGTGGCGTATGATGACGCACTATTGACGTACACTTCTAATAACTCTGATTGGCTTGTTGCAGCATAGGTCGTCCTCAAATGCAGATAGTGAACTGCTGCATGGTACTCCACTGTATCACCTGGCTGCGCTAGCGGGCTGCTACGGTACTGTGGCTCTGCGATATCAGCCTGTGCCAGGACTTCTGACATGTAGCAGCAAATCAACAAGATACAGTTAAGCTCTATGATCACGCCTTCGGTCTTATAAAACCATAGGTGTGACACTATGACCACCATTGGTGCTATGGGACTGGGGGAAATATTGTGGAGACAGCGAACTTGCATCGGGACTCTCGTTACTGGCAAAATTCTCTGGTGAGTTACTCGTGGTAAGTCACTCTTTCACCAGGAGAAACTGCCATTTTCTGGTTCATATTCCGCAGGCTACAATTTGTGAGCTGCCCATCTGTAGTTCATATTCTGCAGGCAACAATTTGTAACCTCATGGATGCTAGAACAACCAACACTAGAACGAGTGACAAACCAATATTTACTGTTCTGCATCCGAATGAGTGAGACCACATCTTCTGTGATAAGAAATACTTAGACCTAAAAAGCAATTATAGTTAAAGAATAAAAATTATAATTACGTGAGTATTATTTTGATATTGCACTAGTTACGTCAATACGGAGTTGATTGTTCCAAGCAGCCACACAACAAATACAAAAAGGACCATTTGTATGTATATGAGCTGCTTATGAAGAAAATATTGTAAAGGTGCTAGTAACAAACCACCGGCAAAGAGCCACACGCCTAAGAAACACAGCCGGCCCTGGTGGCCGAGCGGTTTTAGGCGCTTCAGTCCGGAACCGCGCGACTGCTACGGTCGCAGGTTCGAATCCTGTCTCGGGCATGGATGTGTGTGATGTCTTTAGGTTAGTTAGGTTTAAGTAGCTCTAAGTTCTAGGGGACTGATGACCTCAGATGTTAAGTCCCATAGTGCTCAGAGCCATCCTAAGAAACACATCCCATGCATCTTTGAGGTTATGCCACGATCGTTAACATGATACAAATCTCGTATGAAGGAGAAGTCATATCTTGTAGAAAGAATGCTTTGGCTGCTGCTCTAGCGGCAAGATATACATATTCAAGGATGTCATCTACATTGCCTTTAGTTGTTGCCTTCAGCAAACTATGCCGTTTCGTATAGACGTACGAATTTCCTTCCGAAGCGTCACTATTTATAATTCACCATAATTAAGGCGTGAGGAGAGAGTTTCTCCAACGACCTTCAGTCGCCTGCTCATTTTCAACAGCCAACGGCAACGCGTAAGTCGTTTAGCGATCATCATATGTACCAGGTATGTGAAGCTGTGAGAAGCATTCTGGGACGAGTGTTCGCTGATATGATCTCGTGCAGTCCTCAGCATGGAACAGGGCCCTAGGTGCTTCCGTGCTCCTATTCGAGAACGTGACAATACATATCGGTAATCTGAAGCACCACCAATAATTAAAACGTATTTGGTCACAACAACAGTAAAAACATCTACTTTTTTCCGCCAGGTCAGATCTGACGAATTATGAGATAAATTACAGCTGTCAGTTACTGTCAATCATATGTCTTTTGATAAATCATTCATCGACACTGTAGGTCCACTTTGTCTCTCGCAAGTCTCAGCGCCGCAGACCGCTCTGCCCTTAAACACTTAATAGCTGTATGCGGATGCCGCTTGTTAATATACGGTGAATCCGCACAGCGCTTTTGTGGTAACAGCGTGCTTAGCTTTTGTGTCAGTTGCTTATTTTTGCAGAGTGATTGCTGTTTTCGAGGTTTACACACAACTGCAGAGATAGGATCACTTTTTTTTCCCTGTCACTCTCATTCAGTGCACCCACACATTCAAAACCTTCCACACAAGCTGTAGAGTTGTTAATGTAATATTTGAATAATTAAAATGGAATGAGAGCAATCGAACAAAAGCTAAAATAATGAGTCAGGATTTTATTCAAAATAAATGAATAGCATAGCTACCGTGAAAAAGAGTTAAACTGCTCTCCCTAGTAATTTGACAATAATAATAACTGGTCTGGCTTTACAAATAGCGACGAGTTCTGTCCGTTTCATACACTGCCTCTCGCTAATGGTACTGCCTCACTCTGAAGCACCGAAATTTTTAACTTGTCACGCACATAGACCTTCGTGTTGTTATACGCGTCTGTATGTTTTAAGAAACCTCTGCAACAAATTTTGTAATTGCTGTGAATTTTGATTGTGATTATGAGCAAGAGAATGATATTATAGACAACTTATAAATCCGTGGTCTATTTGAATACAGAACGTATGCCATTCTGAACAGGAGAGAAACAGTTAGGTACTTTGGTAAATGATAAAAATCTAAAACTTACCATGGCTTGCTGAGGTCGGTAGATTATAGCAGGAAGAGACGTGGAACGAGGCAGAGTAGACGTACATAAAACCTGCCTGGTATTTATCCGTTTCATACACAAACTATAGAGGTATAACATTTTTTAAAGGTTCTAACCACCTCAGTTTATAGTGTGAAGGCGATTTTTCGAAATGCTGTGTTTCATTGTCCAAGTATTCTACTTGCATTTGAATCAGCGGCGATGGGCTTCGAACTCTGTAACGTCCACTAAAAAGGGATTTGAACGCTGCAAATTCAACCAACGCACCGTTCGTCAGCTCTGGCCCATAACTAAATAAGAATATCAACACGGTATCGAAACTACCGAAAATGCCGTACGAGTAATAACTCAGATCTGTTCAAGCCTTTGGGGATTCAAACGATGCTTCGTGAGTACGTCTACCCTATGTAATCAAAAGTATACGTACACCCCCAAACACATACTCTTTTCATATTAGGTGTACTGTGCTGTCACCTACTGCCAGGTATTCCATATCAGCGACCTCAGTAGTCATTAGACATTGTGAGAGAGCAGAATGGGGCGCTCCTAGAAACTCACGGACTTCGAACGTGATAAGGTGATTGGGTGCCACTTGTGTCATACATCCGTAAGGCAGATTTCCACAGTCCTAAAAATCCCAAGGTCCACTGTTCCCGATGTGATAATGAACTACAGCACAAAAGCGTACAGGCCGACCTCGTATGTTGACTGACAGAGACCACCGACGATTGAAGAGAGTCGTAATGTGTAGTAGGCAGACGTCTATCCAGACCATCACACAGGAATTTCAAACTGCATCAGGATCCACTGCAAGTGCTATGACAGTTACGCTGGAGGTGAGAAAACTTGGAATTTCATGGTCGAGCGGCTACTCGTAAGCCACACATCACACCGGTAAATGCCAGACGAAGCCTCGCTTGGTGTAAGGAGAGTAAACATTGGACGATTGAACAGTGGAAAAACGTTGTGTTGAGGTACACAATGTGGCGATCCGATGGGAGGGAATGGGTATGGCGAATGCTCGGACAATGTCATCTGCCAGTGTGTGTAGTGCCAACAGTAAAATTCGAAAGCGATGGTGTTACGGTTGGTCCTGTTTTTCATGGAGGGAGCTCGCACGCCTTGTTGTTTTGCGTGGCACTATCATAGCATAGATCTACATTGATGTTTTAAGCACCTTCTTGCTTCCCACTTTTGAAGAGCAATTCGGGGATGGCGATTGCGTCTTTCAACACGATCGAGCACCTGTTCATAAAGCACGGTCTGTGGCTGAGTGGTTACATGACAGTAACATCCCTGTAATGGACTGTACTGCACAGAGTCTTGACCTTAATCCTATAGAACACCTTTGGGATGTTTTGGAACGCCGACTTCGTGCCAGGCCTCACCGACCGACATCGATACCTCTCCTCAGTGCAGCACACCGTGAAGAATGGGCTGTCATTCCCCAAGAAACCTTCCAGCACCTGTTTGAACGTATGCCTGCGAGAGTGGAAGGTGTCATCAAGGCTAAGTGTGGGCCAACACCATATTGAATTCCAGCAATACCGATGCCACGAACTTGCAAGTCATTTTCAGCCAACTGTCCGGATACTTTTGATCACATAGTGTAGCAATAAATTAAGCAAAAATAATTTTTGAGAACATTTCTCGTGGAAGAACCGCCGTATGGCTAAAAGAACTTTAAAAATGGACAGTCTCGAACGCAAACACATTTATTTTGATTGCAACCAGTCTCGTTCAGATTTTGACCATCCTCAGAGCCTTATGTTATGGCGGTAGGCGGCGGCGGTGAATGGCTGTAGTGTTGTAACTCCACGGACGTCAACTGCTGCCCGGGGCGGCAATCTGATATATGTGTCTGAACAGAGAAGTCGGATTATTGAGACAGCTGCTTCGATCTGAAGATGATCCAGAGTCAACGAAACATTCAATCTATTTAAAAAACGTGCAGCTGACACCGAACAATAAATGAGAACTATCGTAAAAATGTATTTGCGAAAGAGGCTGTTTGTGCCCATTTTTCATTTAAGGCTTCTGATATCGTTCCAAACAAGAGGTTTTTAATAAGATCGCGTCCTTGTTGATTATCGTCTCAGTTGTGCGACTGGATTCATGATTTTCCGTCAGTTGGAAGTAACTGATTCGAAGTCATCGAGTGAAAAATAAGTGAATCTTGCGTTCTCCAAGGAAATGTTATAGGCCCTTTGCTGTTTCTAATCTATACGAATGATGTAGGAGACAATCTGAGCAGCTATCTTAGATTGTTTGCAGATGATACGGTCATTTTCCGTCTTATAAAGTCATCAGCTGATCGAAACAACTTGGAAAACGATTTAGACAAGTTATTTAGGTAGTGCGAAAAGTTTCAATTGTCTCCAAATAGAAAAAGGTGCGAAGTCATACACATGAGTACTAAAAGAAAACTGGTAAAATTCGGTTACACGATAAATCACACAAATCCAAAGGCTGCTATTTTAACTAAATTCCTATGAATTACAACTACGAACAATTGGAATGACAATGTAGTTATTGTTGTGGTTAGGTCAAAGATTGGGTTTAATAGGAGAACGTTGGGAGAACACTTAAGAGATGCAAGAAGTCTACTAAAGAGACAGCATAGCCTAAGCTTGTCCGTCCGCTGGTAGAACACTGCTATGCAGTACGAGATCCTTACCAGACAGGATTGACGGAGGACATCGAAAAAGTTCTAAGAAAAGTAGCTCATTTTGTATTATTGCGAATCAGGGAAGGGAGCATCATGGATGTGATAGGCAAGTTAGAGTGCAAGGCTTTAAAACAACTACATTATTCGTTACGGCGAGAACTCTTCACGAATTTTCAGTCTGTATATGTCTCCTCAGAATGAGAAAATATTTGGTTGATACCCACCTACGTACGTTGACATGATCATTGTAATAAAATAAGGGAAATCAGACCTGGCACAGAAAGATTTTGGGTTCGTTTCCCCCGCACGCTCTTAGAGAGTGGAACGTTGGAGAAATAGAGTGAAAATGATTCGATGAACCCTTTGCCAGGCAGGTAAGTGTGCACTGCCGAGTATTCATGTACGTGTATTTTTAAATATGGGAGGAGAGATTATACTACCTGAAGCGTTGCTACCGCTGTATGGATTGACGCTATTAGTGTCCCGAGATGATTTGTTACATCGAGTGCCGAGAAAAGCTTCAGATGCACACATCCAACAGTTACCGACACTTATTGCTTACCATGAAAAGGAATCATACAGTGTGTTTACAGTACGCACAGAAGAGATTAAAGCTTTTCCATACCGCTATACTTGTTACAATGAGCGCCGGAATGTAGTTCCATTATAGAGTTGTCGCTGAAATGTTCGTGGAGGCTCTTTGCACGGGCAATGACTGCGAAAAACAGTTACTTTCTGCATTCTTAAAACAAAGGAATAAGTAATATACTGCAGTAGAAATTCAGTTGACGTTATTTGTATATTTTAATAGTGTGCTGCAACTCATCTCCTCAATGAAAGAAATGAGCCTCCTGCTCGGTGAAGCTAGAAACTTTGAATGAAATGAGACGACGTAGTATTAACTTTACTAATCCCAATTTCTTGGTTTTCAACTCTGCTGGTGGACATTTGCATAGCTACGAGATTACATAGGTAAAGGAATGATCCGACGTAAAATATTAATAAACGAAATGAATGTCCTTTGTGATTTAGCGACCGTAGTGAATATTTTGCAATATCGTCTGCATCGTTCATTAACAATTCTTTCTTTACTTATAAAGACTTTGGTTGCTGCTGTCATTAGATATCTGCAAATTAAGATGAAAGGGGCAGAAAAAGAGACTGGCGCTTGTTGTACAAGCTAACAAAAGAAAATAAAGTAAAAGGTTAAAAATTTTTTGAAAGGTGCCCTCACCAAAGCTATTACAACTTAGGAAAAAAAAGATTATGTGTCAGTAGTAAAATCTACACTCCTGGAAATGGAAAAAAGAACACATTGACACCGGTGTGTCAGACCCACCATACTTGCTCCGGACACTGCGAGAGGGCTGTACAAGCAATGATCACACGCACGGCTCAGCGGACACACCAGGAACCGCGGTGTTGGCCGTCGAATGGCGCTAGCTGCGCAGCATTTGTGCACCGCCGCCGTCAGTGTCAGCCAGTTTGCCGTGGCACACGGAGCTCCATCGCAGTCTTTAACACTGGTAGCATGCCGCGACATCGTGGACGTGAACCGTATGTGCAGTTGACGGACTTTGAGCGAGGGCGTATAGTGGGCATGCGGGAGGCCGGGTGGACGTACCGCCGAATTGCTCAACACGTGGGGCGTGAGGTCTCCACAGTACATCGATGTCGTCGCCAGTGGTCGGCGGAAGGTGCACGTGCCCGTCGACCTGGGACCGGACCGCAGCGACGCACGGATGCACGCCAAGACCGTAGGATCCTACGCAGTGCCGTAGGGGACCGCACCGCCACTTCCCAGCAAATTAGGGACACTGTTGCTCCTGGGGTATCGGCGAGGACCATTCGCAACCGTCTCCATGAAGCTGGGCTACGGTCCTGCACACCGTTAGGCCGTCTTCCGCTCACGCCCCAACATCGTGCAGCCCGCCTCCAGTGGTGTCGCGACAGGGGTGAATGGAGGGACGAATGGAGACGTGCCGTCTTCAGCGATGAGAGTCGCTTCTGCCTTGGTGCCAATGATGGTCGTATGCGTGTTTGGCGCCGTGCAGGTGAGCGCCACAATCAGGACTGCATACGACCGAGGCACACACAGCCAACACCCGGCATCATGGTGTGGGGAGCGATCTCCTACACTGGCCGTACACCACTGGTGATCGTCGAGGGGACACTGAATAGTGCACGGTACATCCAAACCGTCATCGAACCCATCGTTCTACCATTCCTAGACCGGCAAGGGAACTTGCTGTTCCAACAGGACAATGCACGTCCGCATGTATCCCGTGCCACCCAACGTGCTCTAGAAAGTGTAAGTCAACTACCCTGGCCAGCAAGATCTGCGGATCTGTCCCCGACTGAGCATGTTTGGGACTGGATGAAGCGTCGTCTCACGCGGTCTGCACGTCCAGCACGAACGCTGGTCCAACTCAGGCGCCAGGTGGAAATGGCATGGCAAGCCGTTCCACAGGACTACATCCAGCATCTCTGCGATCGTCTCCATGGGAGAATAGCAGCCTGCATTGCTGCGAAAGGTGGATATACACTGTACTAGTGCCGACATTGTGCATGCTCTGTTGCCTGTGTCTATGTGCCTGTGGTTCTGTCAGTGTGATCATGTGATGTATCTGACCCCAGGAATGTGTCAATAAAGTTTCCCCTTCCTGGGACAATGAATTCACGGTGTTCTTATTTCAATTTCCAGGAGTGTATGTTTAATTTTAAAATCTATGCGGAATTTTATTCTGTTTCTTTTTACCTCTTCATACTTACAAAACGTTTGATCGTCTATAAAGTAAAAATATTCATAGTCAAACTATAAATGACGATTTAAAAAGCGTATAAATCCATACGTGTCAAATCAGTTATTCAGATCCCGCTAATTAGCCCATCTGGAGTACTCTAAACTAAAAAGACGCATTCATTAAATTCTACGAAGTAATATCTAGTGAAAACGCACATTAAAATCGGTAAACGTATAAAGCATGTTATAAAGAATGAACCAATTTAGTTATTAAATTAAAATTTTTGGAGGGCATCTCCATCTTGCGGAATCAGGCGCAATTTGTTTCTCAAAACAGCTGCATTGCCGCCGGCAAACCGAGGCCAGGTGTGATCCAGTCAACAGCGAGAGAGCGCACCGGTGATTATACGTCACACTATTAAATTTCGAAAAACGTAAAAAAAAAGTAGTAACGGCTAAAATCACTCTGTTCATTCGTAACAAATTTTAGAGTTCTGTTTTTGGTGTTAAAAATTTCTATGCCTTCCAATTTATTTAAACGACGTCCCTTTGGTGCTCTGTGAAATACTTCCACGCTTTCACTTATCTGGCCTAACTCGGGCCTTTGAGTTTTTCAGTGCGTCGTCAGTGCGCTACAATTCGTTTCGTAGGAGTGTTCCTTAAACCCTGTCTTGCGCTTACGGTTTGCTGTACATAAAACTTATTGCAATCATTGCAGCTCATTTCATACACGTCTAAGTCACTATATTGGTCGCATCTGTTTCCTGCTTTGTGGCGCAACCTATTTCCTACGCTCCCTCTGGTTTGAAAATCTATAATGACATTAGTACTCTCGTGCTGCGAGCAATGCTTTCTGGAAGGAAACCACTAAATGTTAACGCTTCATGTCTTTTATTAACCTGTTGCCTCTCTGACGAGTACTTTTACTGTACTTAATTTGCTTGTATAATTTGATGATGTTACTGTGATGCCTTACTAAATATTTTAATTTAATAACGAGACAGTTTTATTGTTCATAATATGTTTCGTAAATTTACAGATTATAGTGTATATTTTTGGGCATATATTACTTTCGCTAATTAGCGGCATCTGAATAACTAATTCGACAAGTATGGAATTACAAGCATGTAAATAGTATTTTATAAGTTGACTTATAAGATAATTTGGCTTTGAATGTTTATGTTTTAAAGACGATCTGTTATTTTATAAGTATGCAAAAGCAAAAAGCATGTAAATAATGAAATGGAACAGAATTTGAAGGCGTTCCAAACACTAGTGCCATCTGTCAGCTGAAACTTACATCTTTACAGTCCGCCTCCGTAGCGCAGCAGTAGAGTTACCACGCGACCACGCGAGGACGCCAGGGTTCGATTACCGACAGGGAACTGGGTATTGTGTGTCCTTCATCATCACTGTCACGCAAGTAGCCGAAGTGGCGTCACCTAAAAAGACTTGCAATACGGCGGCCGAACCCCGAAGGGGATATTCCGGCCAATAAATGCCACACGATCATTTCATTTTTTGAACGAAGCTCTCAGCTGAAGACCCAATCGGACATACGTTTTAGTACTAACAAAGAATTCGGTTTTAGAATTACTGATCTTTTTCGTAAGAGCACATTTGTCTTCTGAATAGTTTGATAAAGCCCGCTATAAATTTTTCTCCTGTAGCAACCTTTTCATCTCAGAGTAGCGACTGCAACCTATGACCTCAGTTATTTGCTGGATGCATTCCATTCTCTGGCGAAGATACTACAATCTTCGATACTTCATCACATTTCCTAGCCTCTGGTGGTGGCTGGGACAATCCTTTTAGAACAATTTGGTCTCGCTTCCGCCTGCCGGACCGAGCGAGGTGGCCCAGTGGTTAGCACCCTGGACTCGCATTCTGGAGGACGACGGCCATCCTGATTTAGGTTTTCCGCGATTTACCTAAATCACTTCAGGCAAACGCCAGGATGGTTCCTTTCAAAGGGAACGGCCGACTTCCTTCCCCATCCTTCCCTAATCCGACGAGAGACCGATGGTCTCACTGTTTGGTCTCTTCCACCAAATCAATCCAATCCAATCCACCTGTCGGCCGAACTACAAGTTCTTAGGATCACAGAACACGTCAACAAGGGATTTACTTCCACCATGTCAACCCTATCTGTTTCCTTAGACCTGCAGAACGCCTACGACAGGATTTGGCAGGACAAACTCGTGTCCTAAATGCTGTCGCAGACGACCATCCCGGATATTTATATCAAGATCGTAGATGATTTCCTCTGCGATACAGCCTCCTTGGTTACTCAGCAAGGTCGACGCTAGAGCATACGTCACATGTTGTCTCCCATCCTCTTACATTTATGGTAATGATATGCCAATTATCCCACAATGCCACCTGGCGCGATACGCCGACTATACGGCGCTCTACACGACCAGCTCCAACATCGACCAGCTCATTGCTCGTCTCAAGAAGTAGTAGTATGCAACACTCTCTTTCTGTCGTACAAACAAGATTTCCTTCCGTGCCACCAAACTTGGTTCAAATGGCTCTGAGCACTATGGGACTTAACATCTGAGGTCATCAGTCCCCTAGAACTTAGAACTACTTAAACCTAACTGACCTAAGGACATCACACTCATCCATGCCCGAGGCGGGATTCGAACCTGCGACCGTAGCAGTCCCGCGGTTCCGGACTGCAGTGCCTAGAACCGCACGGCCACCACGGCCGGCGCATCAAACTACGGCGTTCTATTTCACCAAACGGCGCCCTATTCTCCGCCACGACATCACTATTGCAGGCGTCCGGGTCTCCTAGTCCCCGGATACTAAATATCTAGGTGTCCAGATGGATAATAAACTGCTCTTCTGCCGATGTGCGGAATATGTCACCCGAAGGGGCCGGGTCTCTGACTGTATCGTATGATTGTTCACTTTTCCCTCACCTAGACAGAATAAGGTGCTTTGGTGGAGCCTGCATGCCTATACACTCACGAGGATTGTTACGCTGTACGAGAAGGTAAACGTGGTCCCTCTAAAGACGTCCATTCGAGAGAAGGAAAGGCAGCTCTACGACAAAGTTGACGCCCTTCGTGAGTTGGTCAATATATTGCAAAACATTGGCACCATGACTCTCCAGCACTGGCACCGCCAACCTGGTCCTCTTACAATCCTCGAGAACTCAGATTCGGAACATGACTAACGATAGTTCTGGAACGGCCACTATTAATATGTCAGTTTCGATACGACCACTCATTATATGAAATACATGGTACGACCATCTCTATAATTACCTATGTAGTTGTGTCACCTCTTACAAGCAACACTGTACTCCCACCAACTGAGGATGGTACGTGACTTCAAGCCCCACTGCCACACCTTCAACATGCAATACAATGGTGCCATTGCGGTGATGTTATAGTAAGATTGGAAAATTTTATTGCTACTCAAGGCAGGTGACGCTGTACCGCAACCTATCATAAATAAAATAAAAGTAAGCCATCTCTTTCTTGCTCTTCACTGTTTACCCTTTACAGTTCCATCTAGTACCATGGGAGTTATTCCGTGGTGTCTTAACAAATGTGCTATCACCTTATCCCTTTTTCTCATCAGTGTTTTCCACATGTTCCTTTCCTTGCTGATGCTGCAGAGAACCTCCTCATTCCTCACGTTATCAGTACACCCAATTTTCAATATTCGTCTTTAGTACCATATCTCAAGTGCTTCGATTCACGCGCTGCTCAGGTAACAGAAAAAATTCCTTAATTTCGTATAATTCATGATCCCCAATTTTGATGTTATGTTTCTCGCTGTTATCATTTCAGCTATTTCTCATTATTTTTGTCTTTCTCCGATTTACTTCCAGTCGTGTACTGTACTCATTAGAATGATCATTCCATTCACCAGATCCTGTAATTCTTCTTCACTTTCACGGAGGATGTCATTGTCATCAGCGCGTTTTATCACTGGAGTCCTTTCCCCTTGAATTTCAATCTCACTAAATAATTTTCTTTCTATTTCGCTCATTCCTTCTTAGATGTAAAGAATAATCAGTATAGGCAAAAGATCGCGTCTCTGTCTTACACCCTTCTTCATACAAGCACTTCGTTCTTGCTCTTCCAGCGCTATTTTTCCCTCTTGGTTCTTGACACATTGTATATAGTCTGTCTTAACCTACAGCTTAACTATACTTTTCTTGTAATTTTAATATCCTGTACGATTTTACATCGTCGGAAGCTTTTTCCAGGTTGACAAATCCTATGAGCGTGTCTTGATTCTTCTTCATTCTTGTTTTCATTATTAACCGTAACGTCAGACTGCTACGGTAGCAGGTTCGAATCCTGCCTCGGGCATGGATGTGTGTAATGCCCTTAGGTTAGTTAGGTTTAAGTAGTTCTAAGTTCTAGGGGACTGATGACCTCAGATGTTGAGTCCCATAGTGCTCAGAGCCATTTGAACCATTTTCTTCCCTGTCACTCCTGTTTCTCCTCCCATCTTGTCACCAGACAAGTCCTCCCACTCAAACAGGCCTTCAGTGTACTCCAGCTATCTGCTTTGCATTTAACAGCAGTGTTACCATGGTGTAGCCCATTCTTTTAATTTCGCGGAAGGTTGTTTTTACTTTTCTATAAGCTGTGTCAGTCCTTCGGACAATCATCACTTTTTCCATTTCTACACATTTTTCAAGCAGCCATTTCGCCTTAGGTTCCCTCCACTTCTTGTTTCTTTCATTCCTAAGTGACTTGTATTTTTATATTCTAGAATGTCCCTAACCTTTCTCTACTGCCTTCTTTCCTCTATAGTATTTATTCTGTTATCCATGTTTTTTCACAGTCACTTCCCTTGTACCAGTGATTTTCTTTCCGACTTCTGTGACTGCCCTTTTTAGAGATATCAATTCCTGAACTGGATTCTGAGCCATTCATTATCGTAGTATCTATAGCCTCAGAGAACTTCCAACGTATCTCTTCAGTCCTTAATACTTTTGCACCCACTTTTTGCGCGTTGATTCTTCCTGACTAATCTCTTAAACTTCAATCTACTCGTCATCATTACTAACTTATGATCTGGATCTACATCTGCACCTGCGTAAGCCTTACAATCCATCGTCTGATTTCGGAATCTCTGCCTAACTAGCACGTAATCTAACAGGCCTTTTACAAGTACACCTCCTCTTCTTGTGATTCTTGAACAGAGTATTCGCTATTACTAGCCGAAATTTATTGAAAAACTCTCGCCTCCCTCGTTCCCATTGCAAGCCAATATTCTCCCGTAACCCTTTCTTTTAATCCTTCCCTTACAACCGAATTGCAGTCCCCCATAGCTATTAGAGTTTCATTATCCTTTACGTATTGTATTACCCTTTCAATACTCTCATGTACCATCGTCTGCTCGCGACGTCGGCATGTATCCCTGAACTATTGTTGTCGGTGTTGTCAGATGTCGATTTTGATGAGAACAATCCTTTTCAGATTCTCTTGCTTCCATACTGCGTTCAGACTTCTGGCCGACCTTGGTGACCGAGCGGTTCTAGGCGCTACAGTCTGGAACGGCGCGACCGCTACGGTTGCAGGTTCGAATCCTGCCTCGGTCATGGATGTGTGTGATGTCCTTAGGTTAGTTACGTTTAAGTAGTTCTCAGTTCTAGGGGACTGATGACCTCAGAAGTTAAGTCCCATAGTGCTCAGTGCCATTTGAACCATTTTTTTTTCAAACTTCTGATATTCCACGCCCCGAGTCATGAAAAGTTACACTTTCATTGGTTGCTCAGTCTTTTTCTCATGGTCACCTCCCCCTTGGCGATCCCCTCCCGGAGATCCGAATGGGGAACCTTTAGCCGATGGAGATATCTTGATGATACTTTTTCAGTTATATGCTACATGTGCTGTCGATACACAGAGTACGTCACTTTAATACAATTGTTTCCATCACCTTCTGCATCCTCATGCTTTGATCATTGCTGATACTTCCGTCTTTTAGGGGCAGTTTCCACACCAAGGGCAAGACAGTGCCCTGAACATCTGTCAGCTTCTCCTCCACGTTTGACAAGGCCGTTAGCAGGTGGAGGGTGATTTCTTTTTGCTGGAAGCCTTCAATCGCCATTTTGATGATTTTTGTGCGAAATGTAAGCGCGACGTGGTTCGAAACCGGGACGTAGGACGTATTGATTGTTAGTCAAAGACTCTAACCCATACAAGGGCATTTAACCGCTTATCAGTTACCGTCTAGCACTTAGCTTGTACCGTTAAGCATCTAGTGTTTACCGTTTAGCGTTTACTTTTAAGCGTTTAGAGTAGACGTTTACTGGAGCAGGTGTGGGTGTTAAACACGCAATTGGTCTACTTCCACAAACTTGATTTTTTTTGTAAAGAGCTATAATTGGGGAGAGGAGGGTAGTGGGGCTATAATGCACACATTGGCTTGTCTAAATACTGGTATTTGACATCATTTTTCCACGACGATGTTATTGACACGAAGGGAGGAGTGGGGTAGAGGTATAAATCAAACAACTGGTCCGTAAGCAAATAATGCAATTTCATACCAGTTTTTATGTTGCTGGTATTGAATATCTCTGACTTTCAAGGAAATAATGAGGCCTTCAAGTAAAGGTTAAGTAATTTTCACTGAATGTCTGACGCAATTTTTAATACTACGCTGTGAATGATCGAAGATAAGTAGGAGAGGACGAGGATGTGTTCTTCGGAAATAATATTAACTGACACCGTTGTTACAAAACTTTTAAATACTACACTTTGATTAGCTGAAAGGACGATAATATAACAAAGCACACCATTGGTCTGTTTCCATCATCTTGATTGGCTTGGAGAAAAGGAGGGGGAAACGAGGCAATGCCATTGACTGGACTGTACATTGAAAATTATATAATTTGACGCCATTATTACACTATGTTTGACTAGTTTTTTTTTATTTGTCATTAACACGGTTGAAACTGCAGTCCCAATTTAGGATGTCCAATACTGCTCTCCGATTGGCTGGAGGATGAGGAGAGGAATTTCAATTTCGCAAGCTATTTTGTAACACTACACTCCGGTCGGAAAGAGGGGAGAGACGGTGGGGCATTAAACACACAATTGTTCTGCGTCCAATAAGATGGCTGAAGGAGGAGGGAATGGGAGAGGATTTTCAGTTTCCCAGGCTATTTTCTACTAGAATATGAGTCATACCGTGTTGATTGGTCGCGGTACGTCTTACGCATGCCATCTTTGCGTCTAGCGGAGGGCGTACCGTTTCGACATAAGCAAGTGGTAGTGTTAGGAGTGAGTCGGATGGCGAAAGGCGGCAGAGCAGGAAGGGCTCTCCAGACACGGGCAAGTTGTGATTTGGGCCGTTCGATTTCTCTGTCGGGCGACTGGACTTCGGTATTCCGCTTGGGGTCACGTGCCTCTGCTGCGGAAATCCTTCGTTGCGGCGCTTTGGTTAAGAGGGAAGCGTGCCGTCTTAGAACTACGGTGAGATACCTTACTTCTGTTGAGTGAATTTGGGGCTAGCGTGAGATTCGCAAAATGTCCCTTTCTACTGTCTTTTGCAGTGCGTTGCCGTCTGCTTAGGCGCCTTACCGCCCCTTCACGCCTATTGGAACTCTAACAATATCAGTTCACTTCTCCTGCTTGCTTAAGCCCCGCTCAAGGAAATATTGAGTCGCGTTCAATAGACCTACTCGTGTTTGTACCAACTACTTATTATACCAGCGTAAATATGTGATTCTCTGTAGTTAAGACATACTGTGTTTTTATCTTCTAGTGTATGATAGCATTGTGGACTTTGATTTAAATTACCCCATGCATTGCTGTGAGTGGCTTTGAGGCTTGCTAGTTAACTTGTTAATTCTGGGAGAAAAAGATTCATGCCGGTTTCTTAATATTTAAGGTACTGTCTTCTAATGTAACTGAAGTTCGTTTGCCAACCGTATACATCCATTCAAATCTTATTAAATTTCTTTCCCGCGTGGTGGCCCCTTGCTACCGTTACGCCGTTGGACGCTGTTTTGAAACTGAATCTTCTAGTATTGAGATTTTGCTGCGTGTTCAGTAATAAATCATTAACTTTTTTTTCTTTATTAATACTGGAGAGCTCGGTTTCTGCCCCTTTACTGATATGTGGTGTGTAATTGCGCTTGTAGCCATACTGTCTTCAGTTCAAAATCATTTATGATTTGATTACTTGTTGAACTTAAAGATCCTTCTTCTTACCAGGTAACACTAGCAGTTACTAGTGTCATGAACTGTCTCGATTATCTGGGAGGTGTCCATATCTCATTTACGCTAACTACGATGCTGCCTGTTCGATTCTGAGGTCGCAGGTTGCACTGCCCCTTGACCAACAGTGGCCTAAAGAATTGCTTGACGCGACACTGTATCTGTCCTCGTTTTTTTTCTAATTACATATTATTTGAGATATGTGTTTGTGTCCTTTTGAGGAATTGAAAGTAAATTTTAAGGTAATTGTTTTGGTAAGATATCATTCCTTTGGTCAATAGTGTTGTGGAACTTTCTGTGAAAGCAAGCAATTGGAAATCAGTAAGCAAGCTGTCAGAAAATACGACAAGGTGAACTGCCTAATTGTTTGTGACATAATTTCTTCTTGTTTTAGCTGTCGTTTTTAAGCAAAGATACAGTATTAAATGTTTGCATCGTTTTTCCGTCACATAAGCTTGTATTAAAATTTTTTCTGTGTCCTAATGATTATATTGTATCTCATTACACGAATTGAAACTTAGTGGTACGTGATTAAGTCTCAAGGAACTGTAACAAATTCCGTTGCATCTGTGATGTGGGTTGTTGAAAGTATTTGCTTCGATAACAGTGATAGTTAAGTTGTTGTATTTTAATGTAGATATTTTCATAACCATATGCAACATTTTCAGTTTACTGTGTTTTTAACAGTAGAATGTTGGTGAGTGTGACAGTGTATTAAAGTCTTACTTCAATACCAAGTAAACACTGCACCATATGTTCGGGGATAAGCACATTTATGAAATTTCATCACCTTTGAGACTTGTTGTTATTGTTATTAATGTGTTTTTAATTAATTGTTGAAAGTAAATTTTTCTTAATTGGTTTGACTTGTCTTTTAAGCATACGTTGTTCAACAAATATTTTGGTGTCGAATGATGTTCAACCTTTACTTGGGCCTAATCCCCCCTCCTAGAAACCGCCTGCAGAAACTGTGTACCACTATACTCCAATTGGTTGGAAAGAGAAGAGGGAGGGGGCTGTCCAATATATATAATTGATCTGTTTCCTTACAAGAAGTGGAGGGTTTTAAATTTTCAATATGGTTGGCTGAGGATAAGGAGTACTTCACTGTGATCGGTTGGAGATAGGTGGAGGAGGAAGTAGCTTTTAGTTTCTCATTAACACTTTTGAATTATTTCTGCTGTCTGGAATATTTCTTTAATACTGCATTGTAATTGGGTGGAGATATGGAGAGGTGGGCTAAAGGGAAAGGGCTGTGGCTTCCCACTGATAAGAATTCGAAAATGAGGTGGCTGACGTCGCTGACGACAATTATGCCGTCACTAATTATATCATCGCCCCTGCTCCTGCATGTAGGCAACTTCAGTGTGAACGTAAAAAGAATTAGAATGGCTATAGCCTTACTACTTGCTACAATCGAAAATTTAAATTGAATCAGAGGCCCCGGACCAATTATGGAAAAGCAAGCAACTATCGAGTGCAAGCACGCATCGAACCCGAGATAATTGGCCAGTTGTATTGACAACAAATGCTAAGCGGTTCTCTGTTCGGTGAACATTTCCATAACTGTAGACCAGATTCTGGACGTCTGCTTAGTGCAAATGCAAGTCAAAATCGAAGAATTGTGCCAAAAGCGGTGCCGACCGAACTTTATCAAAAGATGAAATCGGAGCACATTTTGCACTTGCTGTAACATGAGTGGCCATTTGTGAATCGTCTGCCTTCAGCAGGATTAAAACCATGTGTGCCTCTGGCCAGGCTAACACCGCGTATCATGGCTACCCAGGTGTAGCGTAAGATTTCTTCCGGGTTGTATGGCCATGGTCCATGGAACTCTTCTATCCCTAACGTTTCGTCCAAACTTACGTTGGACATCTTCGGAGGTGCTCCTGGTTATGCTGAGTCTTGCCGACTGACGAGTACGATGTCGAAGAACGGCCTAAATACCGTGATAGCAGAGATAAACCTTCTCAAGGATAAACTATAACTATCGTTCGTAGTTCATCAAAGATAAAAACTTCTCATCGATTCTATGACGCCACTGTCCATATATCGCTGTGTTTCATAGCTTCTTCTTTTCTATTAAAATTATCCCCATGTTTATATACTTCGATGGCTTCTCTATATAGCCGTGGATAATAGTTTGTCATTGTACATAAAACCTCAGTTTCCGAAAATTTCACTTCGTGATCACCCGACTGAAAAGCATGTTCCACCACGGCTGACTTGTCTGTTTTCCTTAGTCGGCAAAGACTTTTATGTTCCTTCAACCGCGTATTCGCACTTCTCCTTGTAGTTATAATGTAGACCCTTCACATGTACACAGAATCTTGTATACACCACTTCCAGACAGAGGAGGACGTTTATCCTGAATGGAACGAAGTGTTTGGCCCATTTTCTTAGTTAGTCTGAAAATCGGTCGAACGTTATGTTTCCTTAAAATCGTGCAGATTTCATCCGTTACTTTTTTGACGAAGGGTAGAGAAACCGTGTTCCTCCATCGCTGTGTCCTATCGTTGTTCTTAGGACTCCTGTTATTTCGTCGCAAAACTCTGTTTATTTCCTTAAAAGAGTACTAGTTCTTCTCAAAAGCCTGCTTTAGATGCTTTAACTCGGCGTCCAGGTATTATAGCGCACAAATCCTTTTAGCTCTGTCCACTAGACTTTTAATTACTCCTCTTTTCTGTTGTGGATTATGATTGGAGGCCTTAAGCAAGTGTCTGTCGGTATGTGTAACTTTCCGAAAGGCTTTACGTTTCAAGCTGCCATCAGTCTGTCTCATAACGAAGACATCCAAGAAGGTTACTGCATTGTCTTTCTCCATTTCCATGGTAAACTGGATTTTAGGATTTATACTATTTAAATAACAAAAGAATTCATCTAAAGCTTTTTTACCATGTGACCACACCAGAAATGTATCACTGACGTATCGATACCAGCTACATGGTTTCTTATTCGCTTCTTCCAGAGCTAATTGTTCGAATTTTTCCATGTAAAAATTGGCGATCGTGGGACTCAATGGGTTACCCATGGCCACACCATCAACCTGCCCATGAAACTCGTCCTCCCACTGGAACTGACTTGAGGTGAGCCAGTATCTGAAAAGAGCAGTCAAATCTGCTGGGAAAACATTTGCTGTGCAAACCGTAACTTCGTTAAGCGCAATGATCGTAAATAAGGACACTATGTCAAAACTGACAAGAATAGCCTCAGAAGCCAAAGTTAATCCTTTCAGTTTCTCAATGAAATGACATGTCTCTCTTACATAAGGATGAGTTCGGCCAATATGTGGTTGTGAACAAGATGCCAGATGTTCTTGGTATTTGGAATGTTGGGGAATTAATAGCAATGACAGTGGGTCTCAGAGGAAGGTTAATATTATGATCTTTAGGTAGGCCATGAAGTATGGGACACATAGCTTCACTCCTCAACAAACCTTTCGTCTCCTCCTTCTGAATTGAAGTAGATGACTTTATCAGCGTATTTGTCCTCCTCAATATACTAGCTATAGGGTCTTTCTTAAGTTTATTGTATTGTCCTGACTTTAAAAGATCCAAAATCTTACTTCTATAAGCCTCTTAATTCATAACAACAGTAGCCTTGCCTTTGTCAGAAGGAAGAACCACTATCCCTTCTACGGCATTTAAATCTCCGAGAGACCTTCCCTCACCTTTCGTTGGGTTACTTTCCATAGGTTTACTGTGGCACAAGACCCTGGTGGTTTCGATCCGGATTGCATTTGCAGTTTCTCTGGGGAGGGTTCATGTCCCTGCTTCTAAGTTCGCAATCATCTTCTCTACTGGTACTTTCGTAGGTGTAATAGCAAAGTTTCCTCCTTTTGCAAGTACCGAAATTTCATCTTGAGACAATACTCTGTGTGATTTATTAATAACAGTATCTGACATGAAAACGTTACTAGTACGTAGTACATTAGGTTGTAATTTACAAAATTCTTCTTGTGCCTACTAGCAGTTACTTCCATTATAGATTCCATCGATCATCGACTTAAACGTCAGGTAATCTATTCCACAGATCTACTGATGGACGACGGGTCACTGCAACGCAACAGAAAGGTTAGAGTACAAAATAAATGTGCTTTCTTCTTACGTGAAACTTCCAGGCATCTGACTGATTTTGAAGTGAAATGGTGCTCTCTTGTCTTCCCTGATCAGAGTAGGTGTTGTCTGTATGCGAGTGATGCACGTACACGTTTATCGTAAAGACCTGGTGCGGTGCCTATTGAAGAGTGCATTCTTCCGCGATACACAGGTGCCATCTCAGGCATCTTGGTGTGTGTGTGTGTGGGGGGGGGGGGGGGAGGGGGGCTAAGTTTCTACTCACTCTCACATTTGATGTTTCAGCAGGCTAAAGTAACCTTTGTCAGCTAAAATGGGCACCTACTATCACCGTGCTACTGCCATTTTTTCGACAGGGAGATGATGTGCTTTTTCAGCAGGACAATGCGCGTCCACATATAGCAGCACCGACACAACGTGCTCTTCGTGGTGTACATTAAATGCCTTGTGATGAACGTGATGAACTTACTCGTTTCCAGAAGCTGCAAGAACCACTGCCGAACTGGAACAAAAGGCAGAAGATGCTTGGGACCCTCTATTGCAGGATGTCCATTCACCAACTTTATGACGGTTCGCATGCCAGAATACGCGTATGCGTTGCCACCAGAGGGAGGGGTGGGGGTACACTCCGTAGTCATTCGAATGTTTGGACACCCTTAACTGCGACGTGTGCTACATTCGGTGTGAATTTGTTTTCATTTACTCCTACGATGATGAACTTCCCTGTCGCCTCGCTTGTCTGTAAAATGGTCTTGCCTTGTGGGTGACGTATTGCTTTCCCGGCAATGCATTTAGATAGCCATTATGATATGATATCTTAATCTATACATGTTTTTTGTAGCAAAATTAAACGGTAGATACACTTTTCAGACCCATAGAATAAATCTGTTGAAGTTGCGGAAATCTCTAAATTGCTACTTCGCCCCACCTTTGTGCAAGCACAAGTGTCAGTTGAGAGATGATAGTCCCTTGTAGCAGAAAACAGGTAAGTCAGGGTAATGACTGTGGTCAAATGACACAATGGGTTAATGGCGATGGATAGAAGCCGATAGTGTTGATTGCTGATCACATCTGATCTTTGTGATTCAAATAAAAGTGATCCGAATAAGTTCTGTGTCTGGTCTCGCCTTGGTTTGGTACCAAGCAATGTCAAATTTGCCAGTGTTCGTACGTGTCATGCAATAGCTCCAACGTCAGCAGTTCGTCTGAGGTCCCGAAGTTTCTATATCGTCGTGCCTGCGATCTTGATTGCGGATGTAGTCGTAAGCCACCATATTAACTGGTTTAAAGACAAATGTTTTTATTTACACTTGCAATTGATGGTACTGTCGGCCGTACGTCGAAACGAGTGCTTGAGTACAAGTTTGGATTCGGTTTATTGCCACTTACTCTTTAGATAAGTTCAATATCGAGTTAAGCGTCTAAAGAGCGGATTATTTATTCCAACAAACGTTAACAATAATAATCTTATTGCTTCCCCGAGGCTGGATATCGGGGTCTTCATCACGAATTTGGTTTGTTTGTCCTACCAGTCTCATAATGATTGAGTATGTAACAAGGGCTGATACGAGCCATATAGGCTCAGGTCATTTTTATTTTTTTTTTATTAATGTTGACTTCTGTTTCGTTTTCAGCACCCGTAACTGCTTGAAAATGACCTAAGGTGGGAACCGAATTAGCGGATGTTCTAGTAAATAATGTATTAAATAAAACTTCCTGGCAGATTAAAACTGTGTGCAGGACTTAGACTCGAACTCAGGACCTTTGCCTTTCGCGGGCAAGTGCTCTACCACCTTTTTTCCCAGTCGCATTACCACTTTTTGTTCCTTTTAATTTTCTTTTATTTTTTAATTTTGTTTTTAAGGAAAGTAGGAGAAACGGAAACCTTTATTATTCACAAAACCTTTGTACGTCCTTATAAATTATAACGTTCCTGGAAGGAACCTCGCTGCCGTCCTACCGTGCACCATGAAATAACAAGAAAGTCAAAGCGGAGCCACTTCCGGCACCCTTTAAAAACAGTTTATAGATACTAAAACAAAATTCGAAGAAACATCCCATTGCTAACTGTGCAAGTGTTAGTTCTTCCTTGGTCGAATACTCGCGGATCACCTTACGTGGTCTGTTTCACAACTACAGCACCGCCGCTCATCTTTGCGCTCCCGGTACATTCCAAGTAACGGCGGGTCCACAAAAATTGTTCCTAGGTAATTGGCATATCAGTCTTTGTACTTTCGTAGCCGTAACAGTCTTGTGTGTCCATCGTGCAAGTATTGCCAGTAATCCAGTACGTTCAGACGTGTGTGTCTGTATATGTAATGGACCGTCATACCTGTGAGCCTCGCCACTGCGTTCTTCTTATGACGCGGAAAACACGTTTCCTCTGGAAAAAATACTGTGTCGGAAGATATTGCTTTATATATAGTGCGTCACATGAACGCTAGTATCTTCCTTGCTAGAGTCCAGACAGCCAATGCCTCGCCGCAGACCAGCCCGGTGGTCGTCCGTACCCAACATGCCGCATTGCTGACACATGGGTGAATCCGTTAAATATATTGCGTACTTTTGTCATTCGTTGGGTATATCCGGTTCACTACAATGTACCAAGTTGGCCTGAACCGTGCTCCACACCACGTGCCAATTAAAGGCTGTATGTTTCCGTTCCACCCTGTTCCGGGCGCTCTTTCAAAGAAACAGATGGTACACGTCCTTCTATGTCGACTGTCGGGACGTTGGTAAATGCTCTGGAATGCAACTGTGTTCAACGATGAACCTGCGCACATACGTTAATGGGGGCGATATATGGACGACACTGACCGGGGCAAGATACGATGTCGGTACTAGTTCTTCGATGATCGACCCCGTAAGCGACTGATTCCTGTTGCGCCATCGTTTCAGCATAGTATTAATATACCTGTCACGCGCCTTCTCGTGCACGTTTACTAAACGAACGCCCCCTTCTCGCGCTGGGAGGGTAAGCGTGTTGTACTGGACTTTAAAGAGCTGTCCCAGCCTTATGTAGTACCCAAAAGCCGCCTGTATCATAGCCATCGAGCATGTCAAGGGGAGAAGGTGCGTCAGGTGGCACATCATGGGCGCGAGATAAAGGTTGACGAGTAACACTCGCTGCAGCATATCCATCGACCGTAGGGCGTTTAGTCGTACTGACGTGCGGACTCTGACCAACAGCAGTCGGTAGTTGTCCGCAGCCGTTCCCGCCGTCTCCTTATGAAAGGTGATACCCAAACATCGGAGGGTTTGCACTTCAGGTAAGGGTCCTTCCGTTCCTGGTTCTAGTTAACTCTCCACATGCATGAATTGTGATTTTCGGAAGTTGACATCGCTGCCAGCTGCCATCCCATACCGTCTGTAGTCAATCCAGTGCTGATTGAGCCTCCCCCTCATTCCGGACGACGAACACAATGTCATCCGCGTATGCTCTACATTTGAATGATAATTGCCGCAAGGAGATCCCGGTAAGACCGTGGCGAGGCAGGTTCTAAAGTGATCGCATGTAGGAGGATCGACATGAGGCAACCCTGTCTGACAAATCTTAAGATCTTAAAATACTCTGTTCTCCCTCAGTTGATCACCGTCGCTGATCTGACGCCGTGCAACAGCCGCATCACTGCAGTGATCAATAATGGTGAGACACCCGTCCTATTCATCACCGTTGCGACGTACACGTGATCCACTTGATCAAAAACATGTTCGAAATCGACAGAAACCAGTCCCCCCGGAGGCGGCCTGCAGCCGCAAGGGCGGCGACGTCACGATTGTCTGCCAAGGCTGTGTGGATATCAATGATGCCGCCAAGACAAGTCTGATCGGTATTATTCGATTCGGCAGCGACGTTTTGATACGGCTACCCAGTATGCGCATAAAGATATTGTTAAGGAAGGTCAAGGGGTGATAATCACAAGGTCGTTTGCCACCACGCGGCTTGGGAATCGGGATCATGAGCCCTTCCGTGAATTTAATGGGAACCGGTACATCTTGCAGCAGAAGCTCGTTAAACGTGCATAACCACATCTGTTTCATAATGGTCACAAAGGCATAGTAAAATTCCAATAGGAATCCGTCTGGACCTGGGGACTTGTTGCAGGTACCTCGTGTAATCGCTTCCTCCAGCTCCCCAGACGTAATTTCAGATAAAACGTCCGCTTCCCCATTCACACGCGTCGCGTCTGGGATCTTTTCCAGGACGTTCTCCAGCTCCCTCTGGCCCTCCTCGTCACTCGCATAGAATCTGCTAAAATGATCCTTAAACGCCAACGGTAAAGTCAGGGCACCCGTCAAACGGAGTAGTGTTTGCCGGACAGTCCCACATCCACAATCGCTCATTCGCTGTCTACTCCGTCACAGACGGTGCAGTATGGCACAGAGAAGACATCTACCGGACTTTTCAGTGGTGGAGGGCAGTAGTAAGGATGTGAGCAAAACAGTCGCAAGGTGATGATGCCTTACGGCTTAATGTGAATCGTTCTGTTTTTTCTCGGATGTGGCGACAGTTTACAGACACAGAGACTGTGTCCCGAAGTCCAGGGCAGGGCCGACAATATGTGATATCAGACAGAAATTGCCGTTATTTCCCTGTAAGGGCATGACGGTACAGTCGTAGTACTGCATGGCAACTGGCATCTGGTCTTGCAGCACTCCCTGGACGTGTTGTATAGAGGCAAACGGTGTACAGAAGCGTTCATTAGTATGGTGTTTATTGTCGGAGACCTGCTGTGTGTGTACGTCTGGAAGCGAATCAACATGCCACCTGGCCGGTAGAACAGAGGGCCAACTTTTTTACCAAAGATGAGTCTCGATTTGGTGTGGAGAGTGGTTCTCGACGGATTCGCATCTGGAGGGGACGTGGAACACGATTTCAGGACCCAAACATTGTGGAAAAAACGGATATCGCGGAGGATCCCTAATGGTATGGGCAAGGATTGCGTTGGCCACTCGAACAGCTCTTCGTGAATTTGTACGGGTGAATCGGCAAGGTTTAACTGGTGTCGGATATTGTGACGAGATCTTGGGAGCTAATCTATGATTATTGCGAAACGCTGTGGGTACGGACTTCGTACTGATGGACAGTAATGCTCGACCTCACAGAGCAAGTGTTGTCGATGTTTTCTTAGAAATGGAAGACATTGCACGCGCGGCGTGGTCTGCTCGCTCTCTCGATTTGCATCCCATAGAGCGTGTCTGGGATGCACTAGGGAGACGGGTTAATTAACGTCAGCATCCACCAACCACTCTCCAAGACTTGCGAGCACCTGTGCAGAAATAATAAGCGTTATTGCCTCAACGTCAGACTGACGACATCATCCAAGCATTTCCCGCCTTTGCTAGGCCTGTGTTGCTGCCAGAGGTGGTCACACCTCATACTGAGCACATTAATCATTTATCGGAATGTGTTTGCAAATCAGTTAAGTTGGAGAAAACGAAGAACATTTTTGTCTGCCGTTATGCATGTTGCAGTTGTTAAAGTTCTGTATTCTTTAAATTGTTTCTACTATACTAGCATCTGTCTGTACAGTTTTGTGGCAAAATAAAGGCAACGTTGCAAAATTTCCGTTGGTTGCATTAATTTTGGACACCAGTGTAACTGACCCAAAATCGTAATAAAACTGAAGTCCATGAACCCCTAACACTACAAAAACGCACAGTCAGACAATTCGATTATAATTCAGTTTCATGATATCGCATTCATACACAACTCACAACAAATCAATAATAAAACTAGAATGATAGAAAGAAAGACGGAAATGCATGTACGATGTTTACAATTAAGTGACAAAAGTACGAATTGTCAACCAGGTTACATGAGCAGCAGACACATACACTAATTTCGCAACTTAAAAACATCAGGTGTAACACAGAAATACGAATATATGTTTGTACATAGACGAGGGTTACTAGAAAGTCTTGCGAACACAGGAGATACTGAATTTATTTGACGAAAGAAGAAAATACAAAGATGCTGTAAATGAAGCATGTGAAACGGAATACGAAATATCTAAAAAATGAGATTGGCATGAAGTACAAAATGGTTAAGCAGAAATATCTAGAGAACAAACGTAAGGATTTACAAGCATAAATCACAAGGGGAAAGATAGATGCCGCCTACACGAAAATTACAGAGACCTTTGCAGAAAAGAGAACAACCTGTATGAATATGAAGATCTCAGAAGCAAAATCAGCCCTAAGCAAAGAAAAGAGAGCAGAAAGGTGAAAGGAGTACATGGAGGGTCTATACAAGGGAGACGTACTTGAGAGCAACATTGTGGAAACGGAAGAGGCCATAGATGAAGATGAGATGGGAGATATGATTCTGCGTGGAAAATTTGACAGATTGCTTAAAAACCTAAATCGAAACAGAACCATGGTAGTAGACGACATTCCGTCTGAAATACTGACAGCCTTTGGAGAGGCAGCCATGACAAAACTCTTCCATCTGGTGAGCATGATGTATGAGACAGGCGACATACCCCCAGACGTTAAGAAGAATATAATAATTGCAATTCCAAAGAAATCAGGTGCTGACAGGTGTGACAGTTACCGAACTACCATTTAATAAGTCACGTTTGCAAAATACTAACATGAATTATTTACAGAAGAATGAAAAACTGGTAGAAGCCGACCTCGTAGAGGATCAATTTGGGTTCTGGAGAGATGTAGGAACTTGCGAGGCAATACTGACTCTAAGAGCTATCTTAGAAGACAGGTTAAGGAAAGGCAAACCTACATTTTTAGCATTTATAGAGTTAGAGAAAGTTTTGGACAACGTTGACTGGAATACTCTCTTTCTAAAGATGGCAGGGATAAATTACACGGAGAGAATAGCTGTTTACAACTCGTACAGAAACCAGGTAGCAGTTATGAGAGTGGAGGGGCAGGAAGGGGAAGCAGTGGTGTAGGAGGGAGTGAGACAGGGTTGTAGCACACACCCGATGTTATTCAATCTGTATATTGAGCAATCAGTAACGGAAACAAAAGAAAAAAAATCTGAAGTAGGAATTAAGCTCAAGGAGAAGAAACAAAAATTTTGATATTACCCAATGACATTGTAGTTCTGTGAGAGACAGCAGAGGACTTGGACGAGCAGCTGAACGGGATGAACAGTGTCATGAAAGGAGGATATAAGTTTAACATCAACAAAAGCCGAACAAGGATAATAGCATGTAGTCTAATGAAATCAGGTTATGCGGAGGGAATTAGATTAGCAATGAGACACTTAAAGTAGCAGATGTGTTTTGCTTTTTGGTCAGCAAAATAACTAATGATGGACGACGTAGATGTGATACAAAATGCAGATGTTTGTTAACATCGAGTACAGATTTAAGTGTCAATACGTCTTATCTGGAGGTATTTCTATGGAGTGTAGCCATGTATGTAAGTAAAACATGGACGATAGCCGGCCGGAGTGGCCGTGCGGTTCTAGGCGCTACAGTCTGGAGCCGGGTGACCGCTACGGTCACAGGTTTGAATCCTGCCTCGGGCATGGATGTGTGTGATGTCCTTAGGTTAGTTAGGATTAATTAGTTATAAGTTCTAGGCGACTGATGACCCCTCAGAAGTTAAGTCCCATAGTGCTCAGAGACATTTGAACCATGGACGATAAACAGTTTAGACAAGAAGAGAATTCAAGCTTTTGAAATATGGTGCTATAGAAGAATTTCGAAGATTAGACGAGTAGATCACGTAACTAACGAAGAGGCATTGAATAGAACTGGGGAGAAGGAAAATTGGTGCCACAACCTAACTAGAAGTAAGGATCAGTTGGTAGGACACATTCTGAGTCATCAAAGGGTCACCAATTTAGTAGTGGAGGGAAGCTTGATTAAAACTCGTAGAGCGTGCCCAAGACGTGGAAACAGTAAGCAGATTCAGAAGGATGTAGGTAGCAGTAGTTACTCGGAGATAAAGAAGCTTGCACAGGATAGAGTTCACGGAGAGCTGCATCAAACCAGTCCTCGGACTGAAGACCACAACAACAAAATGAACATGAAGGGAGTAATCACCAGATCCTAATAGTCTGTAACTTGTGGTAGTAAGTATGTTACAGTTATTCACTGTGCAGTGTGATGTGGGCCCAGCATGGCACTCAAAATCTTCAACCATTACTGGCAGTGTGACTTACATTTGATTGAATATTGACGCCGTTCGTAAGATTTAAATGCGCATGGTGTACAAACTCGTTTGTACTCGTTTACACATAAATATAATTTAAAGCCCACGCCCGGTTTTTCTGTACGTATTTGAAGACTAATACGAGGAAATGCTGTACGGGTTTCTCTAATAGACTGATTCACGAGGAAGATTTCTGTGTATAATTTATTTCCGCTACGCCAGACAAGCAGGTACGTAGAGGTACCTGTGCGAAGCTAGATAGGGTGGCTAGTATTAATGTGTAGAAATGAATTTGTACTTTAGATATACCAGTTTAAAGAAAATAGTGTTAAATAATTTCTTCAATATTTTTATCTGTAATGTTGAGTAATGACATCTGCAAGAAACGTATCACATCAGAACAAGGTGAGAACGTCCCCCTTTAAGGAATCGTGGTATTACGATGTGTACTGAAATCGAAGTATGCACTCCCAATTTGTCTGTTTTCATTTCAATTAGTTCGTCATTTTTTCCTTAATGTGCACTCCAGCACTCCACTTGTTCTCCTGTTCTATTAGCCACAACTGCCCTGTAAGACACATGTACCAGAATATGATTAGTGGTCATTCCCAGATCGATCGGTCTAGAGCCTTGTAGTCACGTCATCACAGCGTTGGACTCTACTCAGTTTAAAACTTAAAATTGCTTTAAATGGCTTGGCACTTAGATGGACTATAAGCGGGAGGCACTGCCTGCTCGAGATAGGGAGTAGGCAAGGTCCATCGGTTCCATATTATATGGCAAAATCTCGTCCCACATTGAGAGAAACGAAACCAAGGACCGTGTAATTTGAATAAACCCTATCAATTCCAAATCGCGTTCGTCGGTACTGGATTATGGAGCATACATGCAATCACGAAATTTACTTACAACACGAGACATGAAGTGAATAGTATAGGAGCCCTTGTAAGGGTACAGGGCCGGGATGTTGACTAGGGGTTTGCAAGGTGCTATGTTGATCTGAAATAATTGATCGTTGGCCTCCAAAATAATGAAAAAGGAATTCATTATCTACGAAATTTAACAAGGATTGCGATAAACTTCCTTTATTACATTAAACTGCGTGATAAATCATGTGACAAACCTTGATATCACTAAGCTGATACCTTGACAAGTCTGATTAAGGAATCTAAGGTCCAGTTGTGACGAATACTTACCAGTCTAAAACAAATTTCCGAAGTCATATAATGATTGCCGAGACGTTAGTGTTAAAAGGCATGTAGCGCTACAGAAGGGTATTGATCGTAAAATTGGCAAGGAAGTCTTCATAATGGAGCTTGAAATTACTGAAACTGAATAAAAAGGATCTGAATGTCTGTACGGTTCACCTCGCTGTCACAGCTAGATCTCACCACGTTAATGTGGAAGTAGAGGTTGAAGGCTACAGAATGTCATTGGTTTTGTACCGGCAACTTGCGTCTGCGGCTAAGTTCAAATCAGCCGCAAGTCCCAGCCACTGAAGAGGCGCCCGTCTGCAGAGACACTTGGTGAACGAGATCGACCCGTGATGGCTTATGGCTGCAGAGAAGGCTGGCAGTGAAGAAGTGATTTTGCCCAATAAGACTGCTGTTTCCAAGCTTTTCGTTCGTCACGCCAATTTTATCGGCTAAGCTACGGGTATTCTGAGCACCTTAAAAGAAGCTGATCCCCTTCTCATACTTTTGGTTCAGTGGTTAACCAGCAATATTCTCCCTAATACTTGGTGCCGAAAAACCGTGTCCTGCTCTCTCTCTCTTTCTGTCTCTGTCTGTGTCTACTGAGAATGGGCCTCTATAGCACAGTCGAATTTCTCACTCTAACTTTTGAACTACACTCCTGGAAATGGAAAAAAGAACACATTGACACCGGTGTGTCAGACCCACCATACTTGCTCCGGACACTGCGAGAGGGCTGTACAAGCAATGATCACACGCACGGCACAGCGGACACACCAGGAACCGCGGTGTTGGCCGTCGAATGGCGCTAACTGCGCAGCATTTGTGCACCGCCGCCGTCAGTGTCAGCCAGTTTGCCGTGGCATACGGAGCTCCATCGCAGTCTTTAATACTGGTAACATGCCGCGACAGCGTCGACGTGAACCGTATGTGCTGTTGACGGACTTTGAGCGAGGGCGTATAGTGGGCATGCGGGAGGCCGGGTGGACGTACCGCCGAATTGCTCAACACGTGGGGCGTGAGGTCTCCACAGTACATCGATGTTGTCGCCAGTGGTCGGCGGAAGGTGCACGTGCCCGTCGACCTGGGACCGGACCGCAGCGACGCACGGATGCACGCCAAGACCGTAGGATCCTACGCAGTGCCGTAGGGGACCGCACCGCCACTTCCCAGCAAATTAGGGACACTGTTGCTCCTGGGGTATCGGCGAGGACCATTCGCAACCGTCTCCATGAAGCTGGGCTACGGTCCCGCACACCGTTAGGCCGTCTTCCGCTCACGCCCCAACATCGTGCAGCCCGCCTCCAGTGGTGTCGCGACAGGCGTGAATGGAGGGACGAATGGAGACGTGTCGTCTTCAGCGATGAGAGTCGCTTCTGCCTTGGTGCCAATGATAGTCGTATGCGTGTTTGGCGCCGTGCAGGTGAGCGCCACAATCAGGACTGCATACGACCGAGGCACACAGGGCCAACACCCGGCATCATGGTGTGGGGAGCGATCTCCTACGCTGGCCGTACACCACTGGTGACCGTCGAGGGGACACTGAATAGTGCACGGTACATCCAAACCGTCATCGAACCCATCGTTCTACCATTCCTAGACCGGCAAGGGAACTTGCTGTTCCAACAGGACAATGCACGTCCGCATGTATCCCGTGCCGCCCAACGTGCTCTAGAAGGTGTAAGTCAACTACCCTGGCCAGCAAGATCTCCGGATCTGTCCCCCATTGAGCATGTTTGGGACTGGATGAAGCGTCATCTCACGCGGTCTGCACGTCCAGCACGAACGCTGGTCCAACTGAGGCGCCAGGTGGAAATGGCATGGCAAGCCGTTCCACAGGACTACATCCAGCATCTCTACGATCGTCTCCATGGGAGAATAGCAGCCTGCATTGCTGCGAAAGGTGGATATACACTGTACTAGTGCCGACATTGTGCATGCTCTGTTGCCTGTGTCTATGTGCCTGTGGTTCTGTCAGTGTGATCATGTGATGTATCTGACCCCAGGAATGTGTCAATAAAGTTTCCCCTTCCTGGGACAATGAATTCACGGTGTTCTTATTTCAATTTCCAGGAGTGTATTTGTGTTAGCCAGTCTTGGCTATTCTTGCATTGTGTTAACCATGTTGTTTCCACAGTACCTGAGCTCGGCGGCATTTCACGCCCTCAAAGGTGTAGTAACTCGTGGTTCTCACTGCGCTTTCTGATATTAAGCTATTGGGGTCAGTGTATTTAGAAGTAGCCCTGCTTTCTACATTCTTCACACATGAGTGTTCTCCCGGGCATTGCCAAAAACGGTGCGTCTCCTCCTTTCGCATAGAACTTGTTGAAAACAGGCTCTGCCAGTGGCCCCGCACTACGGGAGTCAGCATCTGATTTGCGTCTCATGGCGTGCGGCGCCCAGAGATGTCTTTTCAAAGCAAAAGCTGGTCTCACCAAACGGTGTTGACATCTGCAGCTGCCAGAGAGGTTTTCCAGGACTTCTCCTGCGTGGCGCCCTACCATTGTATCTAACATGATATGCCGCGCACCTGCTCACTTGCAGGCCAGCACCATATGCTTTCATAGTGGCCTCTTATTTATGAAAACCATGCAGTTCAGCATGAAAAAATAATCTACATTAGTTAAGTACTGGTAGATACTGGTACTAATACACGCTTTATTCGTTGGAAGGGAGTAATTATTCCTATCTTAAGGTCTTTGTAATTCTAATTCAATTACGGGATAGTTTTGGAAAAATCGGTTATGTAACTTCATAGCTTAAATGATCTTAAAATCGGCAAACTTGAAAACCAAGTAATTTGATTAGTAAATTAATTTGATAGCCTTGGGGATTTACTATAACTCGACATGAAAAACTAAGCGAACTCCCATCCCAAATATTCATTTGAGGAGCAAACAGAGGCTGCGTGACACTCACCGACTCCCAGACCACGTCTGTCGAACCCAGAAAAAATCTCAATCTATCCTACTCCACAGACCAGGATAACCATATCGGGGGTGGGCATGAACAATCAACAAACATGCCACAGTAACGCCAGGTACATTCTCCATTGAGATGGAACTGAAATAAAGTCTGTGACCGTTGCTCGAAATTTTTCATTGATATGACGTCGAAAATATGAACGTGCACTTGCCTTGCAAGTTGTTCTGAGGAACCAATCGCTCGGAAAGAAGTGCGATAGATAGTCGGAACTGCCTCACTGGAGCCACAAACTAGCTTTGAAAATTAATCAACCATTCCCATCCCTTACTGCAGACGTAGTGAAGAGAGCTGTAGTCATTACATCAACATACATGCATTTCCAATCATTCACACGTTTACAAGTCACAGAGAATATTTATAAAGTAGAACTTACGATGCAGATTGTCAACCACAATCAAAAATGAAATAAAAATCATCAGCTCTGTACCCAACCCGATCCTTCGCTCTTGCGTGGCTACATGAGGAACGTACTCATAGAGAAAAAGCCACTACTAAAGCTCAATGAAATTATATTAATGGCAATACACCATGTGATCAAAAGTATCCGGGCACACCACATCAGTGACCTCAGTAGTCCTTAAACATCGTGGGAGAGCAGAATGGGGCGCTCCAAGAAACTCACGGACTTCGAACGTGATAAGGTGATTGGGTGACACTTGTGTCACACGTCTGTACGTGAGATTTCCACACTCCTAAACATCCCTAGGTCCACTGTTTCCGATGTGATAGTGAAGTGGAAACGTGAAGGGAAAGGGACACGTACAGCACAAAAGCGTGCAGGCCGACCTCGTCAGTTGACTGACAGAAACAGCCGACAGTTGAAGAGAGCCGTAATGTGTTAATAGGCAGACATCTATCCAGACCATCACACAGGAATTCCAAACTGCATCAGGATCCACTGCAAGTGCTATGACAGTCAGGCGGGAGGTGAGAAAACTTGGATTTCATGGTCGAGTGGCTGCTCATAGGGCACACATCACGCCGGTATATGCCAAACGACGCCTCGCTTGGTGTAAGGAGTGTAAACATTGGACGATTCAACTGTGGTGAAACGTTGTGTGGAGGTTTTAATGGTACTTGAATTACGTAACCATTACGCCACCTCACCTCAACCTCTCGATACCAGCAATATTCTACTGTGTTTCTGTAAAATAGTTAACATATTTCTGTGACAACATCCAGATTTGATTTCATTAATGTAGAGGTACTTTGATACATCGATATGTATATATATTGCAATGATATTATTCTTATGTGTATTCTTTCTTTTGTCACTATGATCTTTGACGTACTTGTCACTCTGGTTTTTGGGCGCGTAAGCGGTTATTAGAGAGTCAAGTCTTGGTCGTCATGTTGAAAAGACGCAAATTGTAGTCAGTTTATGAAATGTGAACTTTAACCGTGAGGAAGATATTTCCAAGTATGTTTTATAATGTGAAGTGATGTTGCAACAAAAGTAATAAAAAAGAAGTGTAACTTAAATTCCGAGCGCTGATTGCTTTTTTACATCACCATTATGCTAACTTACAAAAGTTTAATCTTCAAGAATGGTTTATGAAACACATCTATAAAACTTTTGAATATCGCAGAATAACACCTAGGCCTCTTTGCATCCGAGCTTGGAATCATCATTACCTAGATTTTCGACGATTGAGAAATGAGTTCACAACGAGACCAGCGTGGGAAACACGAAAAGATGAGTGCCTAGTTTATCCATTATTTCAAGAAATGACTTTATTAACTGTGCTCTAATGATACCTGCCACATAATATAACTTTGTTGTTGCCCGAAAATGCAATATTTAGCAGCGTGAGGAACACTACAATCATAATTAATGTTTGATCTTTGTTGTGGTAGGGTTGTTAGTCCTGAACTGAATCCTATAGAACACCTACGGGACGTTTTGGAAAGCCGACTGCGGGCCAGGCCTCACCGACTGACACAGATACCTTTCCTCAGTGCCGCACTCCATGAAGAATGGGCTGCGATTCCCCAAGAAGCCTTCCAGCACTTGATTGAACGTGTGCCTGCGAGAGTGGAAGCTGTCATCAAAGCTAAGGGTCGACCATCACCGTAATGAATTACAGCATTATCGATGGAGGGCACCACGAACTTGTAAGTCATTTTCAGCCAGGTGTCCGGATACTTTTGATCAGTTAGTGCAGCATGAAAGATGTATGAACTGTCAACCTTTTGACTTGCAGTTATGTAATGTTAATAAAGGGATGCATATTGTCGGATCGTGGACAAGAGTGACGAAGTAACCGATCAAGGCATCATACTGCTGGTGCAGTCGCGTACACCCTGAGTTACTTTAACTTTTCGTTGGCCTTCAGATAATATTATCGAGTGAGGCGGCACTGTGGTTAACACATCAGTTTGCGTTCGGGAGTGCGATGGATCAAATCCACCTCCAACAATCCAGATTTGAGTAATTCTACCAAATCGCTAATTTTAAAGGGCACGCCTGGATTCCTTCTACGTCCTTGAAATAATCCGATCCTGTGCTCTGTCTTTAATGATTCACTATCGATGGGATGATGAGTGTATGTTTCTCTAGTCATAAGCTTCTGGCTCATTAGTGTATGTTTCTCTATTCAATGTTGTGTTCGCATTAAGTAGAGTAGTACTATTCATATTTTAAAAATTGAATCTACAATTTACTTGAGGCGCCATTCACATATGTGTATTATTCAATAAACTTTTATTGGGGCGTAAGCGACAATCCTTTGGTTTCTTCAGTTTTGTTAACTAACGGAATTTGTCGAGTCAATTCTCCTACTTATATATTATCTGATGTGTTATCTACAACTCAAAATGATTTGACTGTCATTTTCTTAATAAATATATATGCTTTAAGGCGACATTGCGTGAACTACTCCTACGATACGAAAACAAGTGAAACCAAGAAGTCAGGCCGTGCAGTGTCCAAGCCGACAATGGCAAATAAAACCACCGATGGGCCGATGTGTGATGATCAGCTTTACAAAAATCTTACACAAGCATTCGTGGTTACGTCGACTGTCTGGAATTTTTCACTATTTGTGGCGTATTGAAATATGTCTCATTCGTCAAGACCAAAGAATGGATTGATTTTCGTTTTATTATGGATAGAGATATTTTACTTAAATTTTGTTGTTGTATTTAGACAAGCGATATATTTTCTTCGAGTATGATAGTTTGCTCTTCTCAGTTTACATGTTTTTCCAAGATTATGCCAAGATCTTTTGTACGGCGTAACTTGATATCGTGAAGGAGTATAGGAGGAACTGTTTAACGAAAATGTTCAGTGAGGAGCTTTCCGTTTACTAGAGGAATGAGCAATATTTTCTTATGGCTTAGTTCAATACTAAGTTTTGTGAGCATCACAAGGTGAAAAAAAGGTGGCCATTCACACCCGATGCAGTAGCATCAGTGTTTTAGCGTTGTCGCTTCGATACAACTGGATATCCTTAGCAAGTGGTAGTGATAGGAATATGCCAGGCATGAAATATCATTGACATACATCGAGAAAAGCAAAGAACCTGCAACTGAACGGCGGGGGATGGCAGATAACACATGCCTCCATACGACTTCCCCGATCCAATCACGAACTTTTGATACCTGTTTTTAAGGTAGCCGTCAGACAACAGTAGCACAATGTCTGAGAAATTCAGCTGTTCCCTTTCCGTTACTAACGTGTCGAAATCAATTGGATCAAAAGCTTCACTGAAATTAAGCAGAGGTAAAGTGGCCGATTCTCGCCTGTTCACGGGTTGATTGATGTCGGCTGTCAATGTGATTAATGAATTTGCGATGCTGTGATGTTTTTTAAGTCTGATATTTATCATGGATATTTTACGTTTTAAGCTGTCCGAAAGCCGCTCAGGAACCAAGGCTTTAATTACTGCATGTAAGCCAGCCGGAGTGGCTGAGCGGTTCTAGGCGCTTCAGTCTGGAAGCGCGACCGCTACGGTAGCAGGTTCGAATCCTGCCCCGGGCATAGATGTGTGTGATGCCCTTAGGTTAGTTAGGTTTAAGTAGTTCTAAGTTTTAGGGGACTGATGACCTCAGATGTTAAGTCCCATACTGTTCAGAACCATTTTTTTGAACTGCATGTAATTTCCTGATAGTCCTAAAGTCGACTGGTGTCTTCTGTTATTATTCTTGGGTACAAGTTGAATGAAAGTTCGTTTCAGTGAATACGATATGCACCATGGAAATAGAGACAGATTGAAAACGTATACAACATATGGACGGCAATATTTTTAATCGTACCATTGCTCTCTCCACCAGAAGAGGCTCTGATGAGTGCCTTACATACCGTGCATGCAGCCATACTAATGTTGGAAAACCACCGAAGCGACGCAGATGATGCAGAGATAATTTATTTAATACAACGCTTATGGGGTCGCAAATGTGGGGAAATATCCCAAAAGTGGATGACAAACGCTGAACATCTTAGGTCACCACATGACGTACCACGCCGTAAGTGCAGCGGTTCATCCTATAGGTCTGTTGCGTCTGATCATCCCAATCAAGTCAAGTATAGGTGTCGGTGTGGCTCTGAGCCCACGTGTGCTTCTTTTGCACATGGGTGTCTGGGTTCGAGTCTTGCGTCTGTTAGGTAGTGTTTTTGTGGTCGCGTTAGACAGATATGTGTTTACACTGCCATAACATTTGTTATTTTATTTGCCGATGTTGTGATCTCTACTGGCTTATTACGAAGTGCAGTACAACAAAAACATGCCGTATTGTGGCACAAGTAAATGAGTATAAGTTCCGAATCACGTCGTAAATTAACTATGTTTCCTTTACTAAGTAATGTCTATCAACAGAAAAAGAACGGACAAACGTGAAGAATAATTTTCTAACTTGTACATTCACAACCGATCCCATTTACAAAAGGTGTTCGAAATTTGCAGTTTTCGCTCGAATGGAACTATTGAATCGTTCAATCACCCCTTCAAGCCCAAGCCCAGCCGCTGCAAGTGCGGCGAGGTAGGTCATCTGGTGACGTTAAACATTTGTCATCCACTTCTGGGGTATTTCCCGACATTTGTGTCCACACGTTCCTTACGTTGCATTAATTATCTCAGCATCATCTAGGTCAATTCGGGTTTTTTTCAGTGTCAATAAGAATTATTCTGTGTAGCTGATATTACCGCAATTGGAGAAACGACTGCGACCGAGAAAAAGTTACTTAAGTGGTCACCATAGACTAGAAAACATAATCATATTTTACCTTTCCTGCGCTGAAGTCGTAGGCCTCTCGCCTTTCGTCTTTCAGTGCGCCGTTTCGACAATTATTTGCGTGCGTGACGCGTGCGGCCTCTCGCACTGCTCGACCGCACCTCGCCGCCGCGTCGCCCAGTTACCGCGGCCAAAACGCGCCTAACTGGCCCGCCACTTGCCGGCACTCGGTCCTTTCAGCGCACCGAGTAGTGCTCCGGCTGCCTTACGGGCCCCAGAGACCGCCTCCTGCGGCTTCGTTAAAGAAGTCGGACGGTGAAAGCGCGCGCACTGCATTCACATCACGAATGCTTCCAAAAAATTCCTCCCTGCGGCCCCCTGGCGGGTCGCTTTTTTCAGCTCATGCTTCACCTCTAGCCGGGGCTCGCATATAAAACTCATCGAGGAAGAAAGGCGCCAAGAGGCGCCGCTTGAATCCCAAGCAGCCGCCGCCGCTAGCGCCGCCCCCGCCCGCCCCCTGGGAGGCGGCTGTCAGCGGCTGCTGCCCGCCCCTGGACACAGAAACCGACTGCCCGCGCACTCTGTTTGAATTCTGGCCGCAACGCCGAAAAAGCGGCGCCCCTCTTCCGGGCTCACTCCTATAGATTGACTCGGTGGGAGGTACCTCAGTTACGACCATCAAAAGAAAACTTTTTACTTATTTTTAATGTTTGTTTCTAGTTAGCTGCCGACTTCATATTGTCTCTGCATTCAGCTGAGTCGCGTCTAAATGACAAGATCTTATGATAGAACTCGAAGATCTCTTTCGAAAACAAGAACACCCACTCACTTGCTGTGTGTCCTTGGGACTCTGCAATGGAAAAAACTGGCCAAGAGCGAGTAGGAGTAGCGCACTGACAGTTCCGTATTTATAGTTCATCCATTCTGGGAATCGAGAAGGAGCTTACATTTTTTTACACCTTCCACAAACCATGGGCCTTACTAAGTACCATAAATTTGAATTTGATATGCTAACCTGTTCATGAGAAAATAGGGTCTTAACAGACGGATAGACAAACAGACGGACGGGTGAGAAATGATAAAAATAATTTTTTTCGTGTGATATAATTACAAATTAACAATTTTCGAATTTTTTTCCTTTACTTGTAGCGAGAAACTGTGACTTCCAAATTACTTGATTCTACGACAACGGAAAGTACAGTGCAGGTTTTGATGAACTAGGTTTCGACTATCAAAATATGTGACATAATTGACCGTATTTTGGACTGCACTAACTTAGAAGCTTTAAACCGTTACAGCTGTAACGCATCACTGACCTTACTATGTACCATAAATCTGACTTTCTTGCAGCCGGACGGTGTGACCGAGTGGTTCTAGGCGCTTCAGTCTGGAACCGCGCGACCGCTATGGTCGCAGGTTCGAATCCTGCCTCGGGCATGGATGTGTGTGCTGTCCTTAGGTTAGTTAGGTGTAAGTAGTTCTAAGTTCTAGGACACTGATGACCTCAGATGCTAAGTCCCATAGTGCTCAGAGCCATTTGAACCATTTGACTTTCTTGCGCGAAACTGCTTAAAGGAAGAACGGGTCGTAACAGACGGATGAAAACTGACAACAGTAATTTTTTTGTTCTATATAATTAAAAATTAATGATATTCTGATTTTTTCATTTACTAGTACTGTGAAAGCTTCCTTATTGCGTAAGTACATGATAGTATGTCAACGGGATCCTATAGGTTTCAATGAGTGAGTTTTTGAGTATCAAAATATATGATATAAATTATCGTATCTTTTGACTGAATTGACGTAGAAGCTTGACGTTTTTACGCCAACAAGAGACCGTAGACCATAGCATGTGACATACATTTTAATTTGCTACTCCAACTTGTTCGAGAAAGAGGGGACTTAACAGAGAAGCAGACATAGAGACAGACGGATGAAGAATGACAAAGCAATAGTTTTTCGTTTTATGTAATTATAAGTTAACGAATTTCGGATATTGTTTCCTTTATTTGCACTGAGAAACCTTTCTTATTGCTAAATTTCATGGTTCTGGGTCAACGGGGACTACCGTATAGGTTTCGATGAGTGAGTTCTCATGTATCCAAATGTGTAAAATAAATGGCCTTTTCTTCGGTGAATTGACTTAGGAGCTTAAAATTTTTACGCTGCCAAGGGTGACAATAATTTCAACTTGATACGTCGACGTGATCCTGAGAAAGAGATTCGAACACTTGGACGGACAGACAGACAGACACATGAGGAACAAAGCGATCCCACAAGGGTTCTGCTTTTACAGGTTGAGGCATGGAACCCTAAAAATGATAGAAACTTGGATATCACCGCTAAACTCAACAGAAACAATGAGTAATATCGTTGTAAAACCTGGTGGCAGGCCCTAAAACGGGAGCGTTCACAAACATTCTAATGCTTCTCTATACCGTGTGTTACAAAAAGGTACGGCCAAACTTTCAGGAAACATTCCTCACACACAAAGAAAGAAAATATGTTATGTGGACATGTGTCCGGAAACGCTTACTTTCCATGTTAGAGCTCATTTTATTACTTCTCTTCAAAACACATTAATCATGGAATGGAAACACATAGCAACAGAACGTACCAGCGTGACTTCAAACACTTTGTTACAGGGTATGTTCAAAATGTCCTCCGTTAGCGAGGATACATGCATCCACCCTCCGTCGCATGGAATCCCTGATGCGCTGATGCAGCCCTGGAGAATGGCGTATTGTATCACAGCCATCCACAATACAAGCACGAAGAGTCTCTACATTTGGTACCGGGGTTGCGTAGACAAGAGCTTTCAAATGCCCCCATAAATGAAAGTCAAGAGGGTTGAGGTCAGGAGAGCGTGGAGGCCATGGAATTGGTCCGCCTCTACCAATCCATCGGTCACCGAATCTGTTGTTGAGAAGCGTACGAGCACTTCGACTGAAATGTGCAGGAGCTCCATCGTGCATGAACCACATGTTGTGTTGTACTTGTAAAGGCACATGTTCTAGCAGCACAGGTATAGTATCCCATATGAAATCATGATAACGTGCTCCATTGAGCGTAGGTGGAAGAACATGGGGCCCAATCAAGACATCACCAACAATGCCTGCCCAAACGTTCACAGAAAATCTGTGTTGATAACGAGATTGCACAATTGCGTGCGGATTCTCGTCAGCCCACACATGTTGACTGTGAAAGTTTACAATTTGATCACGTTGGAATGAAGCCTCATCCGTAAAGAGAACATTTCCAGTGAAATGAGGATTGACACATTGTTGGATGAACCATTCGCAGATGTGTACCCGTGGAGGCCAATCAGCTGCTGATAGTGCCTACACACGCTGTACATGGTACGGAAACAACTGGTTCTCCCGTAGCACTTTCCATACAGTGACGTGGTCAACGTTACCTTGTACAGCAGCAACTTCTCTGACGCTGACATTAGGGTTATCGTCAATTGCACGAAGAATTGCCTCGTCCATTGTGTCCTCGTCGTTCTAGGTCTTCCCCAGTCGCGAGTCATAGGCTTGAATGTTCCGTGCTCCCTAAGACGCCGATCAATTGCTTCGAACGTCTTCCTGTCGGGACACCTTCGTTCTGGAAATCTGTCTCTATACAATCGTATCGCGCCACGGCTATTGCCCCGTGCTAATCAAATGGCTCTGAGCACTATGGGACTTAACAGCTGTGGTCATCAGTCCCCTAGAACTTAGAACTACTTAAACCTAACTAACCTAAGGACATCACACACATCCAAGCCCGAGGCAGGATTCGAACCTGCGACCGTAGCAGTCGCGCGGTTCCGGACTGCGCGCCTAGAACCGCGAGACCACCGCCGTGCTAATCCATACATCAAATGGGCATCTGCCAACTCCGCCTTTGTAAACATTCCACTGACTGCAAAACCACGTTCGTGATGAACACTAACCTGTTGATGCTACGTACTGATGTGCTTGATGCTAGTACTGTAGAGCAATGAGTCGCATGTCAACACAAGCACCGAAGTCAACATTACCTTCCTTCAGTTGGGCCAACTGGCGGTGAATCGAGGAAGTAAAGTACATACTGACGAAACTAAAATGAGCTCTAATATGGACATTAAGCGTTTCCGGACACATGTCCAGATAACATCTTTTCTTTATTTGTGTGTGAGGAATGTTTCCTGAAAGTTTGGCCGTACCTTTTTGTAACACCCTGTATACAACATGACAGTTTAAGTTAGAAACATCCCCTCTACAAATTTTCCCACTATTCCCACGTTGCTTATCTCATTTTTAGTGAGATTGCAGTCCTTGTGGGGGTCGTAACCAGATCTAAGCGCAGCGGAGGATATGTCAGTATTCCAGCGTCTTCACTCCAAGTACGTTTTATCATATCAGTTGCCACAGCCTCAAATTTATCGAAGGACGATTCCATTTCCCAATGGATGTTATACAATCACTGTTATTTACAAGAAGATTTCAACTGTAAGCCTTTTTTGACTGCATACTACAATATTCTCCACCCGTATTTTAAAGAATGTAGGAGAAAGCCCTTGAAAATAGCTAGCAGCCAAACTCAGTTGGACGTGGTGTAAAAGATAGTGGCCCTACAGAAGCAATGGTAGAAAATGGAATTGTCCTTTACTTGAAGTAGTTCTTCCTTGCGAAGTGATAGCCGAGGAAAAATATTTTGATCAGGTACTATTGGCTAAATCAGATTTCTAATATTCGTGATAGGGATGTTCAGTCTTAGGCCCAAACTTAAGTGACGTAGACGAAATTCAACAAGTGTTTCAAGTTACTGTATTCGGGACAGTGGCTTTGGCCAAAGAATCAAGATCAGTATCACCTTCATGTAATCCCAACTATATACAATCTACAATCGATACGTACGATAATTAATGTATGTTACAAAAATAATTTTTATGTACAGTGAGCAATAAATAACTTTCCTAAGTCTGCCTTGGCCGCTTTCGGTGATTATTGCTCATTACGCTAAATATCCTTGATTAATACCATATTGTGATCGCTGCCACCAAAAACCATATTTCCCTCTTCTAATGGGAAAAATATTCCTTAAAACTGTATTTCGGCATTCATTTAAACATTAATATTTCATCACCATTTATTTAAATTCCTTCTGATTCGAAGAGTCACCGAGGAATTGTCTCTATCTTTACTTGAGCGTAGCGTGGACATAAGTCCGCAATAATTCTGTGAAGCATATGAAAATGCGCCTTACCTTTTCAGACTGGAAGAACCTTCAGATCTGCTACAGCACTGAGACATACACTGAAGCGCCAAAGAAACTGGTATAGGCATGGGTATTCAAATACAGAGATATGTAAGCAGGCAAAAGACGACGCTGCGGTCGGCAACGCCTATATAAGAAAAGTGTCTGGTGCAGTTCTTAGATCGGTTACTGGTGTTACAGGTTATCAAAATTTAAGTGAGTTTGAACGTGGTGTTATAATCCGCAGACGAGCGAGCGATGGGACGTAGCATCTCCAAGGCAGCGACGACCATTTCACCAGTGTAGCGCGAATGTAAGAAACCCGGTAAAACATCAAATCTCCAACACTACTGCTGTCGGAGAAATATCCTTCAAGAACGGGACCAATGACGACAGAAGACAATCGTTCAACGTGACGAAGTGCAACCCTTCGGCAAATGGCAGATATCAATGCTGTGCTATCAACAAGTGTCAGCTTGCGAACCATACAACGAAACACCATCGATGTGGCCTTTCGGAGACGAAGGCCCACTCGTATTCCCTTGATGACTGCATGACACAAGCCTTTACGCCTCGTCTGGGTCCGCCAACACCGACGTAGGACTGCTGATGACTAGAAACATGTTGCGTGGTCGGACGAGTCTCGTTACAAAGTGTATCGAGCGGATGAACGTGTACGGATTTGGAGACAGTGTCATGAATCCATGGGCCCTATGTGTCAGCAGGATGCATGTGGGCTTAATTAAATACAATGCAAATATTTTTAGTAGCTGTATGTCCGGCTACGAAGTCTCGTAAACGGTTCGCCCTGACTAGTATTAGTACGCAATCTGACTGCATAGAATAACAACAAAGAATGAAAGGAAACTTCCGTTAACACAGTTAATTAATTAAGTCCCCAGCAAATGTAAAAGCTACGAAACAACAAAGCACAAGTGTAACTGTTCTGTGTGTGGAAGTGTGATTCAACGTACACATCTGGCACGGTTCTTCCTCAAGATGACAAGATATTTTAAACACCATTTACAATGAAGTAATTAAAAAACCCAGAAATACTATAATTGCACATAGAAACCATAATTACAGTCTAATACATGAACACAAGCCAGATGCTTTGTTGACTGAACCTGTGACCAAGAGGCATTGTTATTTAGGGAATTTGAAATAAAAAAATTTTGTTACCTTCATATATATTGACGAAAAATACACTGTGAACATTACAACATCCACAATCGAACAACGTCTGCTGTCTCTACCAATAGGACAACTGCACACGACATACCTTCAGCTAGTACTGCTATCGACATCCTCTCAACAAGCACTGCCCACGGCAACCTCACGTACTACTGCTGCCCACGGCAACTTCTGAACTACTACTTCCCCTGTGGAGGCGGCTGAGTAATACTCTTTGGCGCAATCTCTGGCGCTGTGACTCAGTGTAGCCACCTTTCAAGGATCAGGGGACTATTCAAGCTCGTGTAGGTACTGTAATGGTGTGGGAAGTGTGCAGTTGGAGTGATATGGGGATATGGGACCCCTGATACGTCTAGATACGACTCTGACAGGTGACACGTACGCAAGCATCTTGTCTGATCACCTGCATTCTGAGGGACTTGGGAAGTTCCAGCAGGACAATGTGACACCTCACTCGTCCAGAATTACTACAGAGTGGCTCCAGGAACACTCCTCTGAGTTTAAACACTTGCGCTGGCTACCAAACTTCCCAGACATAAACTTTAGTGATATCTGGGATACCTTGCAACTTGCTGTTCAGAAGAGATCTTCACCCCATAGTACTTATACGGATTTATAGACAGCCTTGTAGGATTCATGGTGTCAGTTCCTTTCAGCGCTACTTCACATATCAGTCGAGTCCATGCCACATCATTTGCACCACTTCTGCGACCTCGCTGGGGCCCTTCAGTGTATAATAAGAACTGAACATCAGAAAGGAAAAATTCTGAAACGTTGCCTGTGCTGATGGTGTAGATTGTATACGACTGAGGTCGAGAACCTACCTACTGACCCTCAGCTTCTGATGAACTTACTACTTAAAGTTGTTCATAGAAGAAATATATACTGACGGAAATTTCGGGAATAAATTTGTCTAGGTAACATTTTCAAGCGATTAACATTGGAAGATCACGGGTTAATGTAAGCACGAGATAAATGATTGAAAACGTGAAATGCTAGTACGTTAATAGCCGGTGCAACCACTTGACTGCTGATTGGAAGCATGCAAACCTGCATGCTTTGTCTTGTACAGGTATCGGATGTCACTTTGTGGTTTGGAGTTTCATGACTGTCGTGTCTGGTCGGACGGTACAGGGATGGTTAATGCTGTTTCTGAGTGACGCTGGAGTCCGACGATGTACCATATGTGCTCCATTGGAGACAGATCTGATGACCTAGCAGTCCAAGGCAACATGTCAACACTCTGTAGAACATGTTGGATTACAAAAGCCAATTGTGGGCGAATGTTATCCTGTTGGGAAACACCCCCTGGAATGCTATTGATGAATGCCAACATGACAGGTCAAATCACCAGACTGACATATAGTTTAGCACTCGGGATGCGTGGGGTAGCAACGGGGGTGCTCCTGCTGTGATACGAATTCGTAACCCAGGCCATAACTCTAGGAGTAGGTCCAGTGTGTCTAGCATGCAGACAGGTTGCTTGTAGGCCCTCAGATGACCCCCTCCTAACCAGCACACGGCTATCACTGGCGCCGAGGTAGAATAAACTTTCATCAGGAAACATAACAGACCTCCACCATGCCCTACAACGAGCTCTCGCTTGACACCACTGGAGTCGCAAATGACATTGCTTTGGGGTCAGTGGAATGCGGGCTACAGGGCCTCTGGCTCGGTGCTATCCTTGAAGTCACCAGTTTGTAACAGCCGTAGAGAGATTAGTTTCCGCAACATGTCTGGAGGCAACCCGGTCATGCTGAACGACTTAAACACACTGTCCAACGAGTGCAGCAAGGTGAGAGTTCCCTGCTGGTTTGGGGTGACATTATGTGGGGCGGACGTACGCTGCTGGTGGTCATGGAGGGCGCCGTAACAGTTGTACGATACGTGAATGCCATCCTCCGACCTATAGCGCAACCATATGGCAGCATACTGGTGAGGCATTCGTCTACATGGACTACATTTCGCGTCCCCATCGTGCACATCTTGTGAATGACTTTCTTCGGGATGATTATATCGCTCTACTAGAGTGGACAGCATGTTCTCTAGACATGAACCCCATCGAACGTGCCTGTGATAGATTGAAAAGGGCTGTTTACGGACGACGTGACCCAACAACTACTCTGAGGTATCTACCCCGTTTCCCCGTTTAGGACTGGTACAATCTGGATGGGACAATATTGATCGACAATGCCTTGAAGAACTTGAGGATACTACGCCATGACGAATAAAGGCGTGCATCAATGCAAGAAGATGTGCTGTTGGGTATTAGAGGTACCGGTGTGTACAGAAATCTGGACAGGTACAGGTGTAGGTGTGTACAGCAGTGTGGGCCACCATCTCTGAAGGTCTCGCAGATGGTGGTACAACACGCAATGTGTGGATTTTATGAGCAAAAAAAAAAAAAAAAAAAAAAAAAAAAAAAAAAAAAAAGGCGGAAATGATATTTATGTTGATCTCTATTCCAATTTTCTGTACATGTTGCGGAACTCTCGGAACCGAGGTGATGCAGAACTTTTTTTGATGTATGTATATATATATTTACAATGCTACACTTACCGCTGCCTCTCTGCTTCCAGCTGATCGATGATTTGGTGGAAATATGCTGAAACAGTAAGACAAAGAAATGTATTCGATACTATAAAATTATTAGAGGATAAAGTGCAGAGAAAAAAGAAAAAGTAAAAGTTAATAATTTGAATATGTACTCAACCAATAATACCGACTCCTCAAATTTCCTAGGACGTTTGACAGTAGCGGTGCTGCTGTTTGTTGCTGCTGACCACTTTATGGTAGAGGTGGATAGACGTACTATCGAAAAGTTGATAGGGTAATGAGGACCCAAGGACATTACATGATCATAGATGACAGTAGAATGAGGACGATTAGTGATGAAGGGTGGAGTGGTTTAGGATTTATATGCCTTAACTGTCTCAGTATTATCCAACTGGAACACAATGTTTTGAGGAGGCATGGAAACCTCTGTCTGTGCGTTTGAACATGTTGGTTCACGCATGTGCTCACACAAAGAGGAAGTAACCACTTGTGAGAAAGAGAGAGAAAGACAGACAGACAGAAAGGGAGTCTGGAATTTCCCAGACAAAGAAATGCCACCTCTGATGCTTTGTTTGGGGTTAAGAGAACAACTTGGGATGGTAGGCATGTGAATCCACTCATACCTGTATTGTCACATGTGGCCTCCAGTGATAGCTGGCTGTATGTCCTCCAACAGTGTCATCTCTGCAGCCCCTGACAGGGGTTTCTCTATATGGTACAGAGGATGGACGCTTCATGCATGCAAGGGTAGTTCCACCAGCTGCCATGTGGCGAGGCTAGTAGTGTGCACTGGTCCAGGCAATACTGGGGCACTGCCTTAGCCTGCTGACTTCCACCACAGATGGTGCTGTCAGTGCTTGGAGCTTCGCCTCATGCCAGCAGTGCCCATCCAGCAGATGCAGCCCAACCTCAACAGTGTTTGGATGCACATGCCTATTTCTTGGCAGTGCCAATCTGGCCAGCATACATATGGGTGGCCCTAAATGGAGGCTAATATATCGCATTTCATTCCATTCCTTGGTGCTTAAGTTTATTTCATCATGGGAATTTGAGGTGGGGGTTGTAGAGTGAGCTCTAGTGTAGAGGGTGTGGGGAAGAAAGAGCCCAATCTCCTACAAACTGATTAAGTAAAGAATATGCTGATAGAATTTTGTCAACTGGTTCATGGTGTGGGTTCCTGTAGTCATGTCCTAGTTCATGAACCACGGGCAACGTATGAGTGGCCAAGTAAGTGGTCCCGACAGTCGGGATACCAGTTACTTTGGAATAAGGCTGGGCATCTTGGATATATTCTGAGTTGTGGTCACCTTTGTGCTCATACGGCAAAGACTACCAAATCCACCGGTTAGTCCCTCAACGTTAGGGGTAAAACTCACTGGGACTCGGGGCAAGTAAGGCTAGCAACCTGCTTCCCTGGTACTTTAAAAATGATGCTGGCAACAATCAGAGCAAAATGCCCCCGACCTTTGGAGGTGACGGAGTCCCACCTCTAAATGACAAACCAGGGACTCCTAAGATACGACTCAGCAAATAAATGGTAATGAGATGGGGAGGTATTAATATCAATGGGGGCTACTCTGGGAAGAAGGTAGAGCTGGCAGAGGCTGCAAGTAAGATGTGGCTGGATGTTTTAGCTGTTAGTGACATTCGGGTAAGGGGTGAGAAAGAAGAGTAAGTGGGAGAATACAAGGTCTACCTGTCAGGAGTCAAAGCAGGAATAGCACAATGGGGTGTAGGGCTTTACATCAGGGAAGAAATGGAACCCAGCTTAGTTGCAATAAGGTATGTAAACGAACGACTGATATGGATAGATTTGACAGTGTCTAGCAAGAAAATTAGGATTGTGGCAGTATATTCGCATTGTGAAGGGACAGATCAAGATAAGATGGATAGTTTATATGATTCACTCAGTGATGTAGTTGTTAGAGTAAAGGACAAGGACAGTTTTCTGCTCATGGGTGATTTTAATGCCAGGATTGGAAATCGAACAGAAGGGTTGTGAAAAGGTTATGGGTAAATTTGGAGAGGATATGGAGGCCAACAGGAACGGGAAACAACTCTTGGATTTCTGTGCCAGTATGGGCTTAGTAATCACAAACTCCTTTTTTAAACATAAGAACATTCACCGGTATACTTGGGAAGGCAGGGGAACCAGATCTATCATTGACTATATAATAACAGATGAGGAATTCAGGAAGGCTGTGAGGGACACACGTGTATTCAGGGGATTCTTTGATGACACTGATCATTATTTAATCTGCAGCGAAATTGGTATTGTGAGGCCGAAAGTGCAGGAGGTCAGGTCCATATGTAGGAGGATAAGAGTGGAGAAACTTCAGGATAAGGAAATCAGGCACAAGTACATAACAATGATCTCAGAAAGGTACTAGTTAGTTGAATGTAGTCAATTACAGTCATTGGAAAAGGAATGGACAAGGTACAGGGACACAGTACTAGAAGTGGCTAAGGAATGTCTTGGAACAGTAGTGTGTAAAGGTAGGATGAAGCAAACAGCTTGGTGGAATGACACAGTCAAGGCAGCCTGTAAAAGGAAAAAGAAGGCGTATCAAAAATGGCTACATACTAGAACTCAGGTAGACAGAGAAAGTTATGTTGAAGAAAGAAACAAAGCCAAACAGATAATTGCAGCATCCAAGAAGAAATCTTGGGAAGACTTTGGAAACAGGTTGGAGACTTTGGGTCAAGCTGCTGGAAAACCTTTCTGGAGTGTAATTAGCAGTCTTCGAAAGGGAGGTAAGAAGGAAATGACAAGTATTTTGGACAGGTCAGGAAAACTGCTTGTGAATCCTGTGGATGCCTTGGGCAGATGGAGGGAATATTTTGAAGAGTTGATCAATGTAGGTGAAAATACGATCAGTAATGTTTCAGATTTCGAGGTAGAATGGGATAGGAATGAGGATGGAAATAGGATCACATTTGAGGAAGTGGTGAAAATGGTCAATAGATTGCAGTGCAATAAAGCAGCTGGGGTGGATGAAATTAAGTCGGAACTCATCAAATACAGTGGAATGTCAGGTCTTAAATGGCTACACAGGATAATTGAAATGGCGTGGGAGTCGGGACAGGTTCCATCAGACTCGACAAAAGCAGTAATCACACCAATCTTTATAAATGGAAACAGAAAAGATTGTAACAACTACAGAGGTATCTCTTTAATCAGCGTTGTGGGTAAAATCTTCTCAGGTATTGTTGAAAGGAAAGTGCGAGTATTAGTTGAGGACCAATTGGATGAAAATCAGTGTGGGTTTAGGCCTCTTAGATGTTGTCAGGACCAGATCTTTAGCTTACGGCAAATAATGGAGAAGTGTTATGAATGGAACAGGGAATTGTATCTATGCTGTATAGATCTAGAAAAGGCATATGACCGAGTTCCTAGGAGGAGGTTACTGTCTGTTCTACGTGATTATCGAACAGGAGGGAAACTTTTGCAAGCAATTAAAGGTCTTTACCTGGATAGTCAGGCAGCAGTTAGAGTTGGCAGTAAATTGAGTTCATGGTTCAGAATAGTCTCAGGGGTAAGACAAGGCTGCAACCTGTCTCCACTGTTGTTCGTATTATATATGGATCATACGTTGAAAACAATAGACTGGCTAGGTGAGATTAAGATGTGTGAACACAAAATAAGCAGTCTTGCATATGCGGATGACTTAGTTGTGATGGCAGATTCGATTGAAAGTTTGCAAAGTAATATTTCAGAGCTAGATCAGTAATGTAAGGACTATGGTATGAAGATTAGCATCTCCAAAACGAAAGTAATGTCAGTGGGAAAGAGATATAAACGGATTGAGTGCCAAATAGGAGGAACAAAGTTAGAACAGGTGGACAGTAACAAGTACTTAGGATGCATATTCTCACAGGATGGCAACACAGTGAAAGAACTGGAGGCGAGGTGTAGCAAAGCTAATGCAGTGAGTGCTCAGCTACGATCTACTCTCTTCTGCAAGAAGGAAGTCAGAACCAAGACTAAGTTATCTGTGCACCATTCAATCTGAAACGTCCCCTTTGAAGAATTATACATGACTGTCCTTAAACTGATACACAATATTTTTTGTTACCGCAACGCAATCTGACTTTCAAAAACGCCTACAACAAAAATGGCCCTGACTAACATTAACCTATGCGTTTCACAAATCGCTTACCTCACAAAAATCTTGGTTTCTCGAACTACTGCAATACAGCAAGCGCCACTACTGCCAGCTAAATAAAAGATTCAAACTATGGAAGGCACTAACTACTGATAGGGATAGTTAGCAAATGAAAGATATTAATAGAGAACAAACAATGTATTTACCTTAATATCATATATATATATATATATATATATATATATATATATATATATATATATATATACACTCCTGGAAATGGAAAAAAGAACACATTGACACCGGTGTGTCAGACCCACCATACTTGCTCCGGACACTGCGAGAGGGCTGTACAAGCAATGATCACACGCACGGCACAGCGGACACACCAGGAACCGCGGTGTTGGCCGTCGAATGGCGCTAGCTGCGCAGCATTTGTGCACCGCCGCCGTCAGTGTCAGCTAGTTTGCCGTGGCATACGGAGCTCCATCGCAGTCTTTAACACTGGTAGCATGCCGCGACAGCGTGGACGTGAACCGTATGTGCAGTTGACGGACTTTGAGCGAGGGCGTATAGTGGGCATGCGGGAGGCCGGGTGGACGTACCGCCGAATTGCTCAACACGTGGGGCGTGAGGTCTCCACAGTACATCGATGTTGTCGCCAGTGGTCGGCGGAAGGTGCACGTGCCCGTCGACCTGGGACCGGACCGCAGCGACGCACGGATAAACGCCAAGACCGTAGGATCCTACGCAGTGCCGTATGGGACCGCACCGCCACTTCCCAGCAAATTAGGGACACTGTTGCTCCTGGGGTTTCGGCGAGGACCATTCGCAACCGTCTCCATGAAGCTGGGCTACGGTCCCGCACACCGTTAGGCCGTCTTCCGCTCACGCCCCAACATCGTGCAGCCCGCCTCCAGTGGTGTCGCGACAGGCGTGAATGGAGGGACGAATGGAGACGTGTCGTCTTCAGCGATGAGAGTCGCTTCTGCCTTGGTGCCAATGATGGTCGTATGCGTGTTTGGCGCCTTGCAGGTGAGCGCCACAATCAGGACTGCATACGACCGAGGCACACAGCGCCAACACCCAGCATCATGGTGTGGGGAGCGATCTCCTACACTGGCCGTACACCACTGGTGATCGTCGAGGGGACACTGAATAGTACACGGTACATCCAAACCGTCATCGAACCCATCGTTCTACCATTCCTAGACCGGCAAGGGAACTTGCTGTTCCAACAGGACAACGCACGTCCGCATGTATCCCGTGCCACCCGACGTGCTCTAGAAGGTGTAAGTCAACTACCCTGGCCAGCAAGATCTCCGGATCTGTCCCCCATTGAGCATGTTTGGGAATGGATGAAGCGTCGTCTCACGCGGTCTGCACGTCCAGCACGAACGCTGGTCCAACTGAGGCGCCAGGTGGAAATGGCATGGCAAGCCGTTCCACAGGACTACATCCAGCATCTCTACGATCGTCTCCATGGGAGAATAGCAGCCTGCATTGCTGTGAAAGGTGGATATACGCTGTACTAGTGCCGACATTGTGCATGCTCTGTTGCCTGTGTCTATGTGCCTGTGGTTCTGTCAGTGTGATCATGTGATGTATCTGACCCCAGGAATGTGTCAATAAAGTTTCCCCTTCCTGGGACAATGAATTCACGGTGTTCTTATTTCAATTTCCAGGAGTGTATATAGCAGTTCATGACAAATTTCAAAACTCCGCCATCTCTCTCCCCACATCCACTACTGCTGGCGGCTCACCTCCAACTGCGCAACGCTACGCGCTATTAACATCCATCTGCCCAACACTACAATGGTCAACAACAATGCAAACCAGCCACAGACTGCACACAGCACAGCCAGTGATTTTCAGAGCGCTATGTGGCGTTACCAATAAAAAAACCTGAACAGCCTACTTACATAGCCCCCATGCTCCCCAAAAAAAAAATTTAAAAATTGTTTTGGGCAGTGGCCAATAATGATTTGATAAAATTTTTCATAACTACAATAACAAAGATATCAAATGCACACACTTATTGATACAATGTTGGTCAAGAGCTAAAATTTTCTCACAGTCCACAAAGACAGTCCTGATCATTCATCACATTGGAATTGCAGTGGTTTTTTTTTTTTCAAAGTCTGACAGGAAAAGAAAATGCACACAGAGGTAGTGGATTTCCATGCAGTCTTGAAGAAGTTGTGTTGTCCTTCCAACGGGAAGACAGTGCTGACTCTCGACATGCAGACAGGTAATGGGCCACAACAGAGCAAACCCACCTCAGAGTCAGTCGAAGTTTTGAAGAATATTGGTAGGTAGGTCATCACAGAGTAGACCCACTGTAGTCCTGGTAGAGATTACGGTATTGGTGGGCCATCAAAGATGCAGACCCACTATAGTCCTTGTAGAGATAATGGTATTGGGGGGGCATCAAAGATGCAGACCCACTGTAGTCCTTGTAGAGACGGCCAGCAGCCATCTGTTGCAACTTTGCAGGTGCACAATCACCACCGAAGAGTCTTGTGGACAATATAGCAAGTCCATAAACCACCACTTGTGCACTCACAAAGTTTTTGGAATTGTCCTTAGAACCAGCAATGCTGTTATCCAGTCCCTTGCTGAATTATTAACACACGTGCAAACACTAACAGTCCCTACTTCTCACATATTGTCCATATACTATGACCAACAGAAACGTGTGCAGTGAAATGTAACTTACAAGTTACTTAATTTGATGAACTGGTGTCAATTACAATGTTATGACATGAGAATACAATAACAAAGGTACAAAATACATCATTAAAGAACATAACAATACAGATAACATTTGTAGTACAGGCTTTACAAAAGAATCGAACTAACATATACATCAGCGTTACAGGAATTATGACATAAGTAAATACATAAAAGATCGGAATAACTTTTGAAACATGAACTTTACACAGGAGCATTAAAACAAAACAGAATAAATAATGTCTAAGCATATTTACAAGGTAAATAACATATTATTAATGCCAATTATATTTGAGGATAACAGTATTCCTCATCATAGCGAATGTAGCTTAGTATTAGAAGAAGGAAAAATTCTATGAAACTACACAGAGACAGGAAGAAAACAAATACACAAGGGTACACAAACACATAGTGGGATAACACAAAAGGAAAGGATAGGGCTTGTTTTCAGTGTAACATTTGGTACTGCAGTCCAACCCAAAACTTCATTCCATAGATCTTTCGTCTTATTTCAACCTTTGCTTCCGCCAAAAAAATCCTATCCAAGCATGCTTTCTGTATTTATTTCACATATTTCTTACCTCATTATTTATTTCCAAGAAAATCCTACCTATACCTGCTTTCTGTACTTTTTTCGTATAACTTCTCAATGCATTTCTTCCAATTCATCTTAGTTAGTTTCTTATATAGTCTACCCCCTCTTAAGCTAACTTAAATCTACTGAGCTCAGATATATATACCAAGGGACGAGGCAATGCAGCAGCACATAAAACAATTAATACAAACAGCAATGAAAAAAAATGGAAATTGTCAAAGCAAGCTGCAGTAAATCTAAATTACCATCAATGCAACATTACAACTAATATGAGCCAATGTGCAGCAACAAGAAAAATAAATCAGTAGTAAAAATAGATTAAAAGAGTAATATAAAGTCAAATTCAGTAACACTATGCCTGGCAAGCAGCAGCATAGAATGAAATAACTTATACCTAAACATGACAAAGCTCAAGCAGAAAAAATAGTACACTAAAGGCAACAATGCAGATAAGGGAAAGGTCTATTCACATCTTAATGTCTATGTAATTAAAGTGGTGCATCACAACTTACTCTACAATAAAAATTACCAAGTACTCGAAAAGTAAATTATCTATGCAGTTACGGTTATTAGTCCCTTCTTATTGTTCTTTCCTTTCCAAGTGCTCCTTTTTTTGTTGTTTTTTTTCGAAGAATGTGGATCATAAAATTATTATCTAACAGATCTGTTGACAGAAAGTGTTCACATTAGCAAATGCTTCTAATTTTATTTTATAAAAGCAATGATGCAACACACCTGGAAAACAGATATCAAATAAAATAAGCAACTATATACAAAGTAAAGCATAAGAACTTCGTTCAATAGCCATGTGGCATTTCATAAGTAGTAAAAACATCTCTCATCTAGAAAGACAGTAGTCATAATCAGGTGTATAGACACAAAATATTTCTCGTCATTTCATTAGGCATTTCAGTAAATCATAAATTAAGAGCTCCACAGTGTAATCATATGTTTTGAAGTTTGAGCGTGTCGTATTTGCATTGCTTTCTACAAAGGAATGTCAATGGCGAGGATAATGGCCTCTTTTTTTTTCTACACCTAATGGCTTTCTTCTGTCAGGCGACAACCTCTCAGCTGCGCGCCCAAAACGCATTACGTCAAGGTCACTCACCTTTCTTACTGAAATATTTACGACATCAGTTTCCGCTACAGTGGCACTCTCATATAAAAATATTTCACAGGTCAAGAATTTGCGTTACAAATCTGTAGAAACAAAATCCTATTGATACAACAGTGTCCAAAATGTTTTCGTCGGCATTGTAATACATTCACGCATTTACATACATTTCATAACTCTTAAAGTATGATTCTTGGTTTCCAACAACCTTTTTCACAAACCAGAGTCCCTAACCACTGCTCATTATTCCTTACCTTATTCGTCGACACTTCTTCAATATTTCATCATAACAGATACGTAGCATAATCAAATAACTCATATAGCATCAGCTTACTGATCATAAACATACCGCAACAGCATAATACACATAGTCATCGTAACAACAGTATCATAGCACCTCAGTCAAGTCTCAAAATCGTCGTAGCTTTCTGCAATAATTTCAAAACCTAAAAAAATTCTCTGCTCATGTCAAAAGTGTCATCTGCCTCAAACGTACTTTACAAATCATGATCCCATACCAAATACCTCATTCAAAGCTCTCATAGTATCACAAGTGTTCCAAAAAATATGAACAGTTCACAAAGTATAGACAAAATACAGTTCATAAGTGTGAAATTATCCAACTGTGTAATTGCGTAAACATGTGTCACTGACATAAAAAAATTCTTTTGTTACTCTGTTAAATAATCAGATAGCTGTGTAATTCTGTGTTAGAGAAATATGGTACCGATGTGTAAAGTTGTATAAGTAAATACCATATTAGCTTGGGCTCCTTGTGCTTGCCAAACACATGGTACACAAAGTAGGCATGTACCCCCCTGAGGATTAATGTAATTATACCCTCAGGTGTTACAGATTACAGCAACGGAATGAAATGTATCACGGAAAACCTTTGTATCATTGTACTTTAAATATCTTTAAAAAATAAATGTTTTAAGTACAAAATTAATCACTCAAATGCGTGTCCTGTAGCGCTAAATGTGCGTCTTGCTGTAAGATAATTCTGTGGAACTGTCATAGTTATCGTCCTCTGTAAGCAAAGTTTTGCTGAAGTCAATGTACTTACCCCATGATAAACAAAAGTGAAATGCTTTGCGTATAGATATCTTAGTTATTATGCTTATTGCCATGATGAAGAAAGTACTGTGCTGTGATGTATTGTTGTGCTAGGGAAAAGGCAGTCTCATTGTAGCTATACCACAAACGTTACTACTAAAACATGTTTTACTTTCCAGAATAATACAGAAAAACTGTGCAGATATAAAACAGATACACCGCAAAAGCAACATTGTAAATTGTCACTCATTAGTAGTGTCGTGATAAAATCGTGTAGCTGTCACATAAACTAACCACTGTGTCATTTGGTATCTCACAGAAAGTACTTTAAATCCAGAATGTATTTCCAAGTAAACCAAAATGTTGCATTAAAATCTCATTAGCAGTACTGGTAAATGTTCTAAGTACGTAAGCCTTATAGTCGTTACATAATCGTGCAACTAACAAGCAAGAATATACACACACAATAGCACTGTGACATCTGTTCACTATAACAATGTATTCGTAATTTCTGTTTAAATAAGTTCTCTTGGTTCTTGATTGGATATTTAAATTCAAACATTGTTGTATGTTAACAGATTCTAAGTCTGACAAAGCATACTAGCAATGTAAAGTGAAAACTTATATGGCAAAGACAAAGTTAAAAAGCAGATTATCTTTCAATAAACGGTTTTACATGTGAAATGTGGTGTAAACCTTTACTCTTCCTAGTACGCAGAGTTTCAACTTCAACGCAATTATCATGTGGTATACGTCGGATTCTATAAGGTCCATTGTAAACTAGAAAGAATTTGTGGCTCATGTGTTTCTTCTTATGTGACAATGAATGAGCTTTAATGAGAACTTTCTGACCAATATACAATTTCTTTACATTTGCTTTACCGTGTAGTTTTCTCCTTTTGTCTGCTGCAGATTTTATATTTTTAAAAGCCAAATCTATTATGTCTTTGTGTCAAAGTTTACGTGTATTCGGGAAAGGTACAAGCTCTCTGATTCTGTTCGGTGGTTCTTCATTCTTTAGTACAAGAGTAGGTGGTAAAGCAGTGGAATCATGAGGCATTTCATTCAGCACATTTTGAAATAAGTGTAAATATCTGTCCCAATGCTGATGCTTTCTGTGACAATAAAGTCTGCAAAGCTTATTGATTTCTTTCATAATCCGTTCAGACGGGTTACAATGTGGTGAGTACAATGAAATAAAAACAGGTTTGATTTTATGGTTCCGAAGCATGCGTGACCAAACAGCAGATCTGAATTGCGGTCCGTTATCTGAAATGACTTTGCTAACGTGTCCAACTTCACGTAAGAAACTTTTAACAAAGGCGTTGGATACAGACCGTCCAGTGGCTTTACGTAACGGTGTGAAAGAAACAAATTTTGAACTAAGTTCAACAGCGACTAGAACGTACGAAAATCCATTAGATGTTCTGACAAGCGGTCCCAAGAGATCAACAGCAGCAAATTCTTTTAATTTAGAGGGAATGATAGGAAACAGCGGAGCACGATGGGAGATAGTAGATGGTTTCGCCTTTTGACAAAGTTTACAAATAGACAAGACTCTTCGAATTCTCTTTTCCATATTGTTAAAATAACAAGTCGTTCGAAGAATATGATAACATTTTCGTGGGCCAAAATGTGCATAGCTGAAATGAATGTACCAAATGAGCTTATTAACAAAATCGTCAGGAATGCAAAGCACCCATAGCTTGTCATCAACAGTGCAGCGCTTGAACAGTATGCTGTTTCTAACCAGAGAATAATGCCAAATCTGTGTGTGTGTGTCTTTCCATGCCATTTACTTTTGATGTCTTTCCAAATCAGATCTTTATCTTGTTCATGAGCAATGTCCTTTAAAGATGTAGTGATGAAGTTTTCAAAGGCGACTTTCTGAATGTAAAGAATACTGAAATTTTTTTCGAGGTTGCCTTCTGTGTTACTTTTCTCCAGCCCAGCCGGTGCGCGTGACAGTGCGTCCGCAACAATGTTCTCCTTGCCGGGAATGTAGACTATTGTGAAGTGGAATTCTTGCAGAAACAATGCCCAACGTTTTAACCTGTCGTGATTTAATTTTGAAGACATAAGAAATTGTAATGCACGATGATCACTGTATACTTTTACGTGCTTACCAGAAAGAAAGAAACGGAATTTGTTAAATGCCCAAACGATAGCTAAAGCTTGTAATTCAGTAACGGAATAATTTTTTTCAGATTTTGTTAGCGCTCGGCTAACAAAAGTAATGGTTTTCTGAATGGTAGTGTAATTTTCTATGGCTTCTTGAAATAAATGGGCACCAAAACCGACTTTAGAAGAATCCGTGCTAAGGCAGAAATCTTGTGACATATCTGAATGAGCTAGTATTGGCGCGTTAAGTCGCGATTCTTTCAAAGAATTGAATTCCAACTGGACTTGCTCGTCCCAGTTCCAAATGGTATTTTTTCCAGTGAGTGAACAAAGTTTTGGTGTAACAAGAATTTGCATGTTCAGAAAACGACGGTAAAAATTTACGAGACCTAGAAAACTGCGGACTTGTCTTTTTGTGGATGGAACTGGAATGGCTCTGATTGCTTCTAACTTTTCAGTATCCAGCTGAATACCTTCAGAAGAAATAATATGTCCCAAAAACCTCACCTTTGACCTACCGAATTCAGACCTTTCCAAGCTAACTGTAATTCCAGATACTGCAAAAATACGTAACAAACTGTTGAGGATGCGATTATGTTGTTCCCATGAAGCTTCTGCTATTAGAATATCGTCCACATATAAGGTGATGTGACGTTTTAAGAACTCAGGTAATATGGAATTTAGCCCACGAATGAATGCTGCCGAAGAAATGTTCAAACCAAGAGGAAGTTTCCGAAACTGATAACAAACGCCGAAACAAAGGAAAGCTGTGTATTTTGTACATTCTGGATGAAGTTCGATCTGATAAAATCTGGATCTGAGATCAATGGAAGACAAAACTTTTACACCATTAAAATTTTGAAGAAGCTCTTCCAACGTTTGCGGCCTGTCTGTTTCAGGAATAATGATAGTATTGATTTGTCTCGAATCTAAGACAAGCCTGATCGATCCATTTTTCTTCTCAACAACATGTAATGGATTGTTGTATGAGCTTACTGCAGGCTCAATAATGCCCTCGTCAAGCATAGATTGTATTTCTGTTCTAACACGGTCCCTATAATGTGCTGGAATTACGTATGGTCTAACACAAAATTTAGTATGCTCACGAACACGAAATTGTTATTGAAATCCCTTGATTGTTCCTGTTTTGTGAGTAAAAACTGTGGAATGTGCTTGTAAAATCTCAAAATGGTCTTGCCTATCAGTGTCATTACAATTCTCAATTGTTTGAATTTTATTCTGAATTAACTCATTAATTTCAAATATGCCGTCGATATCATCCCTGTCAGTACTTGCAGAGTGATTGTTAGTGTCTAGTTCCGTAGAAAATTCCGAACTGTTGTCCAACAGAAGGTAAGCCGATTAATTTCTTCGTCATGGTTTGAGAGCCAATCTTCAAATTTCAAAGCTATTGACTTACCTTCCTTCTCTAAACTTATTTCAGCATCGTGAAAGTTTAAGATTGCTTTGTACTCATTCAAAAAGTCTACTCCCAATATAATTTCCGTCGACAATAATGGAACAATAAGAAAGTTCATAGAGAAGCTGTGGCTTTGGCTTTGGCAAAAGAATTCTAAATTGGTTTGTTGGCGTACATCTACACTTTTTCCAAAGATTGCACCTTGTACTTTAATCTTACGTAACGGAAGTGTGGGGAAATCGTTCGATTTGTTGCATTTGCTAAAAGCTGTTTCACTAATAACTGAAATGGGACTGCCAGAGTCAAGTACTGCCGTAAATTTTACATTTACAGTAATGTGAATCACAGGATATGCGATGCTGTTATGTTTTACGTCACGTTCCTGGAGTAAGATATCCCTAATGTCTTCCATTTTTACGTAATTACTAGCTACGGCAGTTGCGTCGTCAGTTTCATAAGTACGTTTTGTGGCTGCCAGCGGTGTGAGTCATTGCCTATTGTCTCTTTGTTGGCGCGCATCGTTATTGGGATTTGGAGACCTAACTTCTACAAATTCACCTCCTCGAGAGGGCCCTGCTCTGTTTGAATCCCGCCAGTTCTGATGCAATTCAGGTCTGTCGTTACGATCATATCGTCTGTCGTTATGTCGGTAGATGCCATAGTTTCTTTCTTGTTGGTCACGTGGTGGAGAATTTCTCCCTGAATCGTAACTGCGCGCTGGACCGTTACGTCTCAAGTTATTCTGTCTCCCTTGATAACAATTATTTTGGTTCCCAAATTGTCTGTTTCCCTGATTGTCTCTGTGATAGTCACTACCGCGGAGAGGTGATCTTTCCCTGTAATTATTACTACTCTGCCAACGGTTGTCATACGGGTGGTGTCTGTTTTGGTCACGATATGTGTTGTGAGAATAGCCTTGTCGTGTCCAGTTATTATTTCATTCATCGCGGAATTGTGACAGATGTGACCTGTAATTGTTGTGCTCCTGTTTCCTCGTTCCCCGATTGTCAGTGTCAATTTCCAGTTCTTGTAACAGTCCCTGAAAAGCCTCAATGTCTTCTTTGCAACGTCGTGCTAAAATAATATGTCGTAAATGTTCAGGTAATTTGATTAAGCAAATGCGGATGAGTTCTGAGGGGCTGTATGGGTTTGACAGGTACTGATTCTTGTGCAACATGTCTTCAAAATATTTCGCAAGACTGGAGAATTCAGATTGTTCGAAATGTTTCATCATTATGATGCCATGTTTTACTCGGTCTTGTGTGGCTTGAGACCAATATGCTGAGAGGAAGGCATGGTAAAATTCTCCTTCACTGTGGCAATCGTGAATGACCGATCGCATTCTTACAGCTGGTTCATTCTCTAAGTAGCCACACATAAATTCTAATCTGTGTTCTAACGACCAGTTGGGAGGAAAACAATGAGAGAGTTGATGGAGCCATGCTTGTGGATGAATGTCGTTGCCAGAATTCTTAAATGTTTTGAATTTACGTGTAGTAATGAACAGCTTATAGTCAAAATCATGATGTCGGTGAGTCGCATATCGGTCATTGTTAGGTCCTGTCGGCCGTTCCATCTCAAAATTCGGTGCACATTGCCAATTTCTTTCATAACTTCCGAAATGCCCTGTGTTATTATTTTGCGGCTTTTCCGTATTTCTAAGTCCCTCTTCCCGTGTTGGAGCGCGAGTGTCCTCTGAAATACGTAATTCTTGTATTACCTGTGTCAGCTGATCTTGTACTTCCCGGATTTCTCTTTGGTGTTGCGTATTAATTTGATTGAGATTTTGTTTCAGTTTCCTAATTTGTTCGCTCTCTTCTGTGTCATTAAAGACTACCGGTTTTGTGTCATTCAGATTATCATCTACCTTCGAAGATAAATTATTTAGCTGATCCGAAAGTTCAACTACTTTCTCTGATAATGAACTAATTTCCTCCATGTGTCTTTCTGAACCAAATTTCAGAGTATCTACTGTGTCCTTTAAGTTTTCTTGAGTTTTTGCAAGTTGCATAACCGAATCGGTAGATGCAACTGAGTCAATTTTAGCTTGCAGGGTCTCATGATTTTGATGAACAATAGTTTGCAGTTCTTTTATGGCTGCTTCGTGATTCTGTAATGCATTTTCATGCCGCGAAAAAATAGGTTGAAAATGCTCACAAATTTGTGTTTTTACGTCATTACAGACTTTTTGACATTTCGATTCAATGTTATGTAACTCAGTGGTTAAATCTTCACGTGTTTGTTCAAGTGTGGTGTCTAACTTTTGAAGAACTTGTTCCATTGTGTCTAACTTTTTAAGATTTTGTTCCACTGTGTCTAAATTTTTGAGATTTTGTTCCACTGTGTCTAACTGTTGCTGTGTTTGTCTCTGGTGTTGTTCCATTGTGTCTAACTTTTCAAGCTTTTTGTCCCATTTGTTGCATTAATTGTAATAACAATGCACTGGCGTCTGAAACATGTTCCTCAGTGCTTTTCGGCAGTGAATTTGCACCGGCAACATTCACATTTTGACAAGCGGAAAATGTGTCTTGACTCATTTGAAAAAACGGTGAGGACGCAAAACCTGAATCTACAGTATTTGCAAAATTGTGTCCTGTCATTTCGGATTCCTGAGGCGAGCTGTTGCCGAGCGATCGATCGATAATGCTTCCCTGTTCACTACCTGTTTCACTGTCTACGCCATTGTTTGCAGCCCGCTTCATTTCCCAACGCACAGTTACCAAATTACTACTTTGAACGTCTGTTAATTCATTACACAGTGGTGCTGGCAAGCTACGCTCGTCGTCACTATTATTTCTCAGTTTACTTTGGAGCCTAGTGTTACGTTTTTCACACGCCATTATTGTCACAATATTTCACACGATAACGCAGAAAGGCACAATTTGAAGAGCAAAAGTAAGAGAACACATTAACATGGCACTGAAAATAATATGTAGTTAATTGCAGTTGCGAAATACTTGGTGCAAATCTACATGCATGCCACAACTGTTTTACTGTACAACAATGAAAGGCTGCAACTATAAAGGAGATTCTTTCTACAATTACGCGCTAGCAATAAACAATAGCTACACTAATTACGCAAACTACAAGAAAAAAATCAGAAGATTCCAGTGTGGTATCCTCGGCTAAGGGTCGACATATGAAATGTCCCCTTTGAAGAATTATACATGACTGTCCTTAAACTGATACACAATATTTTTTTTTAGCGCAACCCAATCTGACTTTCAAAAACGCCTACAAAAAAAATGGCCCTGACTAACATTAACCTATGCGTTTCACAAATCGCTTACCTCACAAAAATCTTGGTTACTCGAACTACTGCAATACAGCAAGCGCCACTACTGCCAGCTAAATAAAAGATTCAAACTATGGAAGGCACTAACTACTGATAGGGTTAGTTAGCAAATGAAAGATATTAATAGAGAACAAACAATGTATTTACCTTAATATCATCATATACGTATATATATATATATATATATATATATATATATATATATATATATATATATATATAGCAGTTCATGACAAATTTCAAAACTCCGCCATCTCTCTCCCCACATCCACCACTGCTGGCGGCTCACCTCCAACTGCAGAACGCTACACGCTATTAACATCCAGCTGCCCAACACTACAATGGTCAACAACAATGCAAACCAGCTACAGACTGGGCACAGCACAGCCAGTGATTTTCAGAGCGCTATGTGGCGTTACCAATATAAACACCTGAACAGCCTACTTACAAATCTTTCGACCAACTTTGTTGTATGGGAGCGAAAGCTGGGTGGATTCAGGATACCTTATCAATAAGGTTGAGGTAACGGATATGAAAGTAGCTAGGATGACTGCAGGTACTAGTAGATGGGAACACTGGCAGAAGGGCGTCCACAATGAGGAAATCAAAGAAAAACTGGGAGTGAACTCTATAGATGTAGCAGTCAGGGCGAACAGGCTTAGATGGTTGGGTCATGTTACACGCATGGGAGAAGCAAGGTTACCCAAGAGACTCATGGGTTCAGCAGTAGAGGGTAGGAGGAGTCGGGGCAGACCAAGGAGAAGGTACCTGGATTCGGTTAAGAATGATTTTGAAGTAATAGGCTTAGCATCAGAAGAGGCACCAATGTTAGCACGGAATAGGGGATCATGGAGGAATTTTATAAGGGGGGCTATGCTCCAGACTGAACGCTGAAAGGCATAATCAGTCGTAAATGATGATGATGATGATGACTGACGTTGATTTGAATTTCATGTCATGAGATCCTCCCTCTTCAGCTGCTCAGCACAAGACGAGTCTTTTTGCGCCCACTGACCGGGGTGGCCGAGCGGTTCTAGGTGCTACAGTCTGGAACCGCACGACCGCTACGGTCGCGGGTTCCAATCCTGCCTCGGGCAATGATGTGTGTGATGTCCTTAGGTTAGTTAGGTTTAAGTAGTTCTAAGTTCAAGGGGACTGATGACCTCAGCAGTTAAGTCCCATAGTGCTCAGAGGCATTTGAACCATTTTTGCAGCTAATTTTCATATGGGAAGGGGAGGAGGGAATTGAGAGAGGGGAGGTGAGGGATGGGGGTATTTCCCAGGAGGAGGTAAGGGGGCTTGAACTGAACTGGGGATACAGTGACAAAATGTGTCCCTTTTCCCAGAGGGGTTGGGGAGGAGGAGGGGGAATGGTAGGGGGTGTCTCAGAATGACTAATTATCTCTAGGGGTTATAAATCACTCCCCAGAGGGGTCATAAGTCAATCACGATGACAAGGTCATAAATCAGTTAGCGTGACACTAGGGTAAGGGGAGGAGAGGGGTAGTTTGAGATATGCTTGCCACTGAGCGTGTTCAGCCTGTACAAACATTTAAGAGCACTTCTTCAGATGGATAAGCCACATGGGCATTCCTAGTTTCCCAAATCTCCACTGAATCAGACAGTGAATGGTAGGTGTACGTTGTTGTATTTCATAATATTTTCAAGTAGGAATTGAATTGGCTCAGCACGGTTGATGGCTGTAAAACTTAAGCGAAATACTACTTGTTGCACTGTTTACTAGAAGTAGCGTTGTTCAGTGAATCAGTAGGTTATGCTTATAGTCTTCATCATAAAGGTTTATGAGAAGACTTGCATGGTGATGTAGAATAGTTTCTATGGAAGCTGTAGAGACACACATGCCCTTATCTGAGCTATGCCTTTGGTTTTCTGTCATATCCATATTTAGTTGATTTATGAGCAGAAGATGTATGTTCACAGGTTCGCTAGAAACAATGAAAATCATACCTAGCTCTTCACTCAGCACTCTGGTCGTGATATATTAAATGACAGACATTCACTTTTCTTCCACTTTCAAACTGAGAACATGCTGCGATTCGTGAAAACGACTTGTGGCGCTGGCATGATGTTCCAAACACAAATTAATAGAAGTAGCCGGCAATGTAAATAAGCACTTAAGTACGCTCCAGCTCCACATCAACCAAAATCTCAATAATCTTAACTTGTTCATGGGAGGCCAATAAATCTTCAGAAGTCCTTATAAATACCGTCGCGTTGCATTAACATTTGTGTTGACTTGGATCATCGTATAAGAAGTCTATCTGGAGAGACAACGCCTACATATCATGAAAAAATCGGAAAATCGGATATGCCGTAAGCTTATCCTTTCGTGAAGAAACTGTGGCTGGAGCTAATTCCACTTGTAAGTAGGCTGTTTAGGTATTTATATTGGTAACGCCACGTAGCGCTCTGTATGAAAATCATTGGCTGTGCTGTGTGCAATCTGTGGCTGGTTCGCACTGTTGTCTGCTATTGTAGTGTTGGGCAGCTGGATGTTAACAGTGCGTAGCGTTGGGCAGTTGGAGGTGAGCCGCCTCAGTGGTGGATGTGGAGAGTGAGATGGTGAAGTTTTGAGAGCGGGTGATCTGGACAGAGACAGTAAATTTATATGACTGGATGTCTTGAACTGCTATATACACTCCTGGAAATGGAAAAAAGAACACATTGACACCGGTGTGTCAGACCCACCATACTTGCTCTGGACACTGCGAGAGGGCTGTACAAGCAATGATCACACGCACGGCACAGCGGACACACCAGGAACCGCGGTGATGGCCGTCGAATGGCGCTAGCTGCGCAGCATTTGTGCACCGCCGCCGTCAGCGTCAGCCATTTTGCCGTGGCATACGGAGCTCCATCGCAGTCTTTAACACTGGTAGCATGCCGCGACAGCGTGGACGTGAACAGTACGTGCAGTTGACGGACTTTGAGCGAGGGCGTATAGTGGGCATGCGGGAGGCCGGGTGGACGTCCCGCCGAATTGCTCAACACGTGGGGCGTGAGGTCTCCACAGTACATCGATGTTGTCGCCAGTGGTCGGCGGAAGGTGCACGTGCCCGTCGACCTGGGACCGGACCGCAGCGACGCACGGATGCACGCCAAGACCGTAGGATCCTACGCAGTGCCGTAGGGGACCGCACCGCCACTTCCCAGCAAATTAGAGACACTGTTGCTCCTGGGGTATCGGCGAGGACCATTCGCAACCGTCTCCATGAAGCTGGGCTACGGTCCCGCACACCGTTAGGCCGTCTTCCGCTCACGCCCCAACATCGTGCAGCCCGCCTCCGGTGGTGTCGCGACAGGCGTGAATGGAGGGACGAATGGAGACGTGTCGTCTTCAGCGATGAGAGTCGCTTCTGCCTTGGTGCCAATGATGGTCGTATGCGTGTTTGGCGCCGCGCAGGTGAGCGCCACAATCAGGACTGCATACGACCGAGGCACACAGGGCCAACACCCGGCATCATGGTGTGGGGAGCGATCTCCTACACTGGCCGTACACCACTGGTGATCGTCGAGGGGACACTGAATAGTGCACGGTACATCCAGACCGTCATCGAACCCATCGTTCTACCATTCCTAGACCGGCAAGGGAACTTGCTGTTCCAACAGGACAATGCACGTCCGCATGTATCCCGTGCCACCCAACGTGCTCTAGAAGGTGTAAGTCAACTACCCTGGCCAGCAAGATCTCCGGATCTGTCCCCCATTGAGCATGTTTGGGACTGGATGAAGCGTCGTCTCACGCGGTCTGCACGTCCAGCACGAACGCTGGTCCAACTGAGGCGCCAGGTGGAAATGGCATGGCAAGCCGTTCCACAGGACTACATCCAGCATCTCTACGATCGTCTCCATGGGAGAATAGCAGCCTGCATTGCTGCGAAAGGTGGATATACACTGTACTAGTGCCGACATTGTGCATGCTCTGTTGCCTGTGTCTATGTGCCTGTTGTTCTGTCAGTGTGATCATGTGATGTATCTGACCCCAGGAATGTGTCAATAAAGTTTCCCCTTCCTGGGACAATGAATTCACGGTGTTCTTATTTCAATTTCCAGGAGTGTATATTATGAATTTTGAACATTATTAAGGTAAATACATTGTCTGTTCTCTATCAAAATCTTTCATTTGCTAACTATGTCTATCAGTAGTTAGTGCCTTCAGTAGTTTGAATCTTTTATTTAGCTGGCAGTAGTGGCGCTCGCTGTATTGCAGTAGTTCGAGTAACGAAGATTCTGTGAGGTAAGTGATTTGTGAAAGGTATAGGTTAATGTTAGTCAGGGCCATTCTTTTGCAGGGGTTACTGAAAGTCAGATTGCGTTGCGCTAAAAATATTGTGTGTCAGTTTAAGCACAGTCATGTATAATTATTCTAAGGGTCGTTTCACACTAAATAACATTCTCCTGGGTAGGCCTTACAATGCAATATCTTATTTCGGAATCTCTGTATTCGCCTGTGCTTTACCAGCCTCCGACTATACAGAGCGTGGTATTAAACGCAGATACGTTGTCATATCAAGTAATGTACATTCTTTACTATCTGATCTGTACAAAACGAATTCCACAGAACAGTATATTAGTGTCTGTCAAATTCGCCTTTTTACCCCATTTTCTACCAAAATGATGCATTCACTCCTGCCAGTCAGAGGTTAGCGTAACTTACATACACACAGCACATAAGCTCTCTCTCAGTTGTACTATACTGTAAGGTATTCAAATAAAATCCGCAGTTTTAAAGTAACATATAATGAAGATAAAGTTTCGAAATTTGCGTTAAGGTCTTATGGGACGAAGCTTCTGAGGTCATCGGTCCCTAAGCTTACCCACTACTTAATCTATATGAAACTAACTTAACCTAAGGACAACACGTACACCCATGCCCGAGGGAGGACTGGAACCTCCGACGGAGAGAGTCGCGCGGACCGTGACAAGATGCCGTACACCGCTCGGCTACCCCGCGCAGCGAAGATGGATGTGTAGCCGAAATACCGTCGAGATGCTACCGCAAATGTTTACTAGAAAAGTAAACAAAAGCTTAGAGGTAAGTGTAACTTGGACGCGTAATACTCAAGAAGATATTGAAATAACACTCCAAATTTTTAAAATAATACATAAATGAAGCTCAATATACAGAAAAATTACCATTGAGACGATGCTGCAAATATTTACTGCATAAGTAACTGAAGCGTACATAGCCCTCTGTTGAGACGGTGATTGTGACTCTTGCTTGTATAATGAGTTCACTAGGGTTCACTGTCGTCGATCATTCCCCATCATTCGGCCCATTCAATTTTTCATCTCTTCCGCAAGCTTAAAGAACATCTTCGAGGAGTTCACTTTGATAAGGATGAAATCGTTCAAGCAGAGGGAAGGTTGTGGCGCCGTCAAAGAAAGCCAAACATTCTACAGGGTCTGGGAGAAATGTGTTCGTCGCTAGGGTGACTATCTTGGGAAATAAATACGTGTGTGTAATTATGAAGGATAAAGATGTACATTGTTAATAAAGTGTATGAAAGGTGCTCGCAGCTATGCAAATAGACAACTATCAGCTATATAATTAAAATACGATAGCAGAAATTCATGCCGGACTGGGATTCGAACCCGTATTTTCCGTTCATCGCGAGCGGTTGCCTTAGCATTAGGCTATCCCAGCACGATTGACGGCACACCTAAACTTCGATATGTCGTCAGCGATGTATCGACAACCTGTACTCGTGCATCCATTACGTAAAGTATATTCGTGTATAGGGGTGACATTTTAGTTGAAAGTCGCTCGCATGTCCCAAAGAACATCACATCGTACTTTTGAATAATACATGACCTATAACGTCGTATTAATAAAGTGTTTTATTTAAACAGCTTTAACAGGTTTTAAGTAAAAAATTCGGAGAATTACTTTTCAAAATACCCTCATAACTCTGTACGACGTCTAATATCCGGCTCTTCAAATGTGCTTCATTAACAATAATTGTTGTCTCTTCTGTTTTAGTCATCTGTATAAAATAATAAATGATGCTGCAATGGTATTCAGTTTCAGTGGTATGTCATACGCCATTCTCAAGCCATCATTCAAATACTTTGCACTCTGCGAAGGTTTATTGTTTGCATTATGTAACTTTATACTATTGATCAGTTACTTTTTTATATTTAACAATGAATGATGCATTTCTCAAAAGTCATGTTTTTTTCACATTTTTACTGGTTTTAATTCTGGTTCCGCTTTGGTAATTGTAAATGTCATATTGAAGTGGTTCTTTCGTATTAAGTGATTAGTTTTCCAGACTAAAAGTATTGTAAAGTTTTAACTATAGGATCCCCTCCAAAAGCGACAAAAAACAGGAACTGCTGCTACTCTCATTTAGCGCAGAAATTGTTGTAAATGGTGATTATTTTAACTTTAAATGAAATTGTATTCACACCCTTTATTAGAACGGATAAAAAGGACCTTCGGCTAAAAATACATTATGGGCTAAGGGTGTCCTTTGTGACGAATGACATTGTACGTAGTTAACGTTAAAAGAAAAGAAGCTATTTGGTGAAAGGTTAATCGGATGTCGAAATGAGACGCCCGGCTCGACTTTTTAGAAAGAATGCAATGACTGTAGAGAGTTAACCGCTTTAAAAATGAAAACACGTCTCAAATATAGTGATACAATTATTAGTGGTGAAAAGGTATATCTTGTTCACTTACATCAGTATCGTGCCTCTGCCAGAATAGGAAGAACAAGAAAATGTCGTGTAGTAATTTTCACAGATAGAACAGCTACAATTATCGAGGAGTAAGTCTGTATAAACGACCTTCTCAAAAATTTTGGAAAAAGATGTCACCAGTGAAGCAGGTCGGTAGTTAATGACATCTCTCTATCAGACTTCTTAAAGGGGGCTTTATAACGGCATATTTCAGTCTCTTTGGAAATATGTCTTGAGTTAGTGATGCAATAGATATTTTGGATAAGACTGGGTTCATTATATGGGAACAAATATTTAGTACTTCTATTGGAAACCCCATCAAAACCAGACGAGCTTTTATTTTCGAGAGAATGTATATTTTTATGAATCTGAGAATGGCTAGTTGGTGATACATTCATATGATGAATTTTATGAGAAGTACTTTCCCAACATACTGCTGTGATTTTCTCTTGAACCGTGTGTTTCTATGCTTTCTACTATACTTTGGGAATTATTATTAAATACATTTGCTACCTGCGACTCATCATTTATAGTACTTCCCTTCAGCTAAATTGCGATGTTATCTTCTTTTGTGGCTGGTTGTCATGTCTCTCGTTTCACTACATTCCACATACATCTAAGTCTGTTGTCGGTATTACTGGTTTCTAACATTATGTACAGGTTTCCTGGTTTGTTAATAACTTTTCTTAGCAATTTTATATAGTTTTTTAATGCGCAGCTACTGCAAAATCCATGCTTGTCCTTTCCAAAAGATACACTTCGTTTTCCTTTCACAAGGTACTTTAATCCCTCTAGTGATTTACGGTTGTTTACACGGCTGTCTAGTGTCTTTCCTGATTAGCTTATGCGGAAAGATACTTTAAAATAATGATACGAATTTATCAAAATGGTTCAAAGGGCTCTGAGCACTATGGGACTAAACTTCTAAGGTCATAAGTCCCCTAGAACTTAGAACTACTGAAACCTAACTAACCTAAAGAAATCACACACATCCATGCCCGAGGCAGGATTCTAACCTGCGACCGTAGCGGTCGTGCGGTTCCAGATTGTAGCGCCTAGAACCGTTCGGCCACCCGGCCGGCACGAATTTATCATGGAACAGATTAAATGTTATGTTAGCATTTGGTTCATTATAAATATCGTCCCAGGTCATCTCCTGCAAACTATTCTTAAAAACATTTGTCCTGGAGCCATTAATTATTCTAACTGATTTCCATTGAAAATTATTCATACTCTGTGGCACTATGATATTATTCCTAACTAACCGTGCATCACGATGAGAGAGAGTATTTGTTACTGGATAAACAGTTATTTTCTTGCTTTGAGCTTCGTCAAAGGAAACGTTATCAGTTAGGGTGTTACTATCTTTATCCACACATGTCGGAAATTTAATTATTGAGAACAAATTGTAGCATCCAAATAAGGTATCGAGATCATTTTTCCTATCAGAATCCTTTAGAAAACTACACTGAAGTCACCGCAGACTATTACTTGCTTGCTGCTGTCTGACAGATAGCACAGTAAGGAATCCAGTTCAAAATTTCCCGGTGTGGATATACATACAGGTACAATTAAAAATGAGATACTTATCAGTATTAATTCACAAGCACGCAATTCTATGAGCTGATTACTACAAAATCTACTTCTCCAAATTTTTTGAACTTGTATTCTGTCTTAATATATGTAACAACTCCTTCTTCTGCCACGTCACTTCTGCTTGAGTAAGTTACTATAGTGTAACATTTTTTATGTAACATCTAACCCTGTGGTTATGTGGTAAGAAGAGAGGCACGGGAGTCTATATTTCAAGAGATTGCTAAATTTTCGAAACAGAGAAGAAGGTCTTCAGCTTTATTACTCAGTCCTCCAATATTTTGATAAAATTAGTTAACCTTATTTTATGTGCATTCTTAAGCATTTTGTGTAGCTCTTCTGTTACTTTCCCTTCTTTCAAACTCCTGATTGTAATCTAAGAAAAGTGTCTCTCTGACACCAGTACCCACACGGATCTTGAATTGTATATGGTGCCCCCATACATTATCTGCAAGAAGCTCTCAGTCTCTTTCCCTCCCCTATTCAGGTTTAGGCCTCGTCTAGTATTTCTCCATCTCCCAACTGTAGCAACAGGAGCTGCACTCATATGAGATTTCATTTCAGACATTAGCAGCCTTCTCAGCGGGGTATTCTCACAATTCACAACAGTGTTAACCCGTAGTTGGTTATGGCGCTGCAGGACGGCCAGAAAACTCACATTTGTGTGTGTAGTTGCTACTCGTATTTCATCCGGGTCACCTCTACTGCTGTTAGTATTGTTCTCAGCTACACTGTTCCCTGCTACACCTACAGTAAATACCAGAACCTCTACTGCCAAAACCTATGCCTTTGTCACCTGGCTAAGGCTACCAGTTTGCTTCACTATACTCGTGACCCAGAACCCTGTTCCTAATTTGTCCTGTACCGTATGGCCAACACCCCTCACTTGGCTATTCTTTACTTCAACTCTTGGAACCTACCTACATCGAGTTTGTTTTCTAGACGTCTGCTGCATCCTACTGTGACCAACACCTGGACGAGGCTCTTCCCCTCCTACTTCAAGTAACAAGTCAAATTTATTTGATGCTGTTAGCTCAAACGTAGGTGAAGTTGAAGAGCTGTTGCTCTTGTGCCCATTGTATGTTACCTTTACCTCTCTCCCAAGATCTTTATCATCTTTCAACATATCTAGTTCAAATTTCGCGTTGTCTAATTCAGCCTGAAGGACACAAATGTTCTCCTACTGCTCAGAGACTCTCTTGTCTCTTTTGCAAGGCCTACAGATCCAGTGTAGAGCCTCGTACCGATCCGCATTCGGTTCCCCACTACAGTTAGTCACCCTCAACGAAGTTACAACTGATATTCCAAACATACCACTGCCTCTTTGTCTATTCCGCTGCAACATCCACATTTATCACGCATTGCAACATATTTTACACTCTTAAAAGTCGAATTAATTCATTTAGCACAATTTACACTATACGAATATTCGTTATTTAAGTACGGCAAGAATTAGGACTACAGGATAGCGCTTCAGGTGTACGATACAAGGTAAAAAATTATTTTTTCCGCTTATAGCAAGAACTTTTCATTCATTCAGCTGCAGTATCTGTTACTTATTTTAATCACGACAGAATGAAACTTTACTGTACGTAATCTACATGTCAACAAACGAACCCTCTGACAGGGAATTAAGTATGATTTGCAGAGTATCCATGTGTATGTGGACTACTGAGAGATTTTAAATCAAACCATTTATGATACGAGCTACTTTCCGGAAATATGAACTTAATAACGAATAGACACGCTCAAATTAAAGTGTTGGAAAGGAAAACAGCTTAATTAAACAGTGTTCTCTACTTTAACTGTGCCAAAAAGTGAACAAATATACGACTACCTCCGTCCCTGAGACTTTTTCGGTTTTTCTGGACTAATACCTAAAGGAAAGTGATACCTTTAATAATAACCTTAAAACGCACTAATGCACGTATTTAATGAGTAATTTGTACTAAACTATCAGTTATTACAATATAAATAACGTATCCTTACGAGAGGGCAAAACCTCGGACGACTCTCCAAGTGCAGGACTGCCAGTTGTTAAGATGTCGACCACCCAAAAGAAAGCATGTGCCACAATTAGCTTAGCTATAGCTGGTAAACAACAGAAAGCAACTAAAGGGAGGATATAAGTTGGAGAATGGCTTGTCGTGTGTTAATTGACAGAAAAATATCTTAGCCATGGAAACAAAATATATCATAAACTATTTTCTTATGAATCTTTAATCGTACGACAAATTATTAATGTTGGTACTTCATAACACAGAGAAGAAACATTCGTTAATGGGAGAGGGAGTCGCAGTCGTCGACAAATTATGTTCAACTGAGACTTCTGGCGACGGGCACGTCATTTTAATGCTTGAAGTTAGCGCTGTAGTCACAACAAACACGACTATCAGAAATGGTATTGAATCTTTGAAGTAATTATATCTGTCCTGCAGTGACACATTCAGGTGATTAATGTAAAATATTTTTTACTCATCCAATGGCCACCCACCAAAGTGATAAATATGGCTATTACCACGTAGTCCTATAAAGACTGTTTTGTGTTAAAAGATTACTTGAAAAATTGAATCTAGAAGATTATGCTCAAAGACGAACTGGAAATATAAGTAGTGCACACTAACGTTGTGTGGCTGGTTCATAAAGTGCTGCCGACTTCTGAATGACGAATATTGTGAAAACTCAATGCTCGACCTCAAACGCTCTTTAAGCATTGACAATATTCAAAATATTTTTGGGGCAGCCAATGCTGCTCGTCAGTACTTCTGGTATTGACAATATGTCAATATGCGCCCTCCGGCGATCGATATATTGACGGATTGACGATGCAGTGAAAGTGTGAGGGGCAGTGTTGGCAGCGGCCGCCGTGAGGTATGACGGGAACGCGAGGTGCTCTGTCGACAGCTAATTTGAAGACTGAACTGCTAACCTAACCACAGACTTGTAATGCGGAATGTATCCGAGACAACAACGGTCCACAGCCAGTGGCAGAACTATTTATCACACTCGCTTTGTGCACGACGATTAAAGCTGACCTCTACGAGGAACTGAAGGCAAACTTCCACGCTAAGAACAAATTGTAATTTTCCTTTCTTATTGGTTACATGAAACTATTCTCACTTCAGGAGCTGAACGTTACAAGCTACAGGCTATAGACGATAAATTTATGACACGTAGAGACAAAGTATACTGCGTAAAAGTAAAGAAACATTTTTGTGTACATATCTGTACGTAGATGGGTTGTCAGAAAGAGGGTAAGTACTACTCATCTCAGAGTCACTAGATCTTTTAGTAGTGGATGAGTAGCTGGAAACAATAATAAGTTCCGTGACACTATCTTAGAGAAGACCTTCGTTATCTCATGCTTCGTTCATTACTCGCTTCGTATGCACCGCAAAATGTCACCAACCGTATTCGGTGACATTTTTCAGGCCCTCACACGAGTTCTAATTATTTTATTTTTTTGTGTATCATCCAGAGAAAGCGCGTCCTCGTTATCTCTCATTTGAAACTGTATTAACAATAGTCACTGAATAGTAAATTTTCACTTGGTGCGATGAATACGCCTATGACGTTTTAAGGTTGTTGCGCCCGATGATGCAGCTGTAGGTCCCAAAACAGGTTGTGTTTCAACAAACAATAATTTTACCAGTTGTTAGGAGAATTATTCCCAACATTATCAAAAAGAAATTGTGTTGCAACCACTGAACAATGCAATTCTTTCGAGAGGACGTGGTTGGAATCTTATACTTTAAAACTGAATGCTATGGAGCATACTGGACAATAATTAATTACTGATGGAGTTTCTAAAATTTGTGACAACATAATTGCGAACCAATTTAAAAATGTTTCATGATACATTTCCTCATGGTACTCTGACGTTTTCTTCGATTTGAAAAGTAGTTACTTTCCGTAACAGTATGAGTTGCAGACACCCATGCTTCATCGATCTAAACTATGTCCTCGGAATTAATTTCTTTCATTTCATATAAATACCTGTATCACAACACGGTATTGTCTTCTTGTTTGTTCAGAATTTTACGACTTGAAGTATTTTTGTATTTGAATTGAGACTCTGCAGGCCCAGTCACTGCCTTCAAAAAGTTCGTCCTCAGTCAATGTCGCATGAAACTTATGTAACGTACGCCGACCTCAGTTATGGTGATAATTGTCTATGCTACGCCGCAACGCTACTTGTGCGAAAGTATCCATATTTGTTAGGCGTTTAAAACGCTTCTCTTCTTGCATGGGGTATGAAGATAGGAGAGTCCGGTTTCACTTCTTTCCTTCTCGTATTTTTCTTTACCAGTACGAAGTACGGTCCATTTGGGCGACTACTTTGGAAACCGGTAAGAGAGGGCCCTCATTTTCCGCATCCGTAGGAAATATTCCAATGCATTGCCCACGAGTTGTCTCTATTATCCTGCACAAGCAGTATCTTGCCGGGCTTTCTTTCCTGATGTGTTTTCATCCCGAATCTTGGATCAGCCAGCCGGCCGCGGTGGTCTCGCGGTTCTAGGCGCGCAGTCCGGAACCGTGCGACTGCAACGGTCGCAGGTTCGAATCCTGCCTCGGGCATGGGTGTGTGTGATGTCCTTAGGTTAGTTAGGTTTAAGTAGTTCTAAGTTCTAGGAGACTGATGACCACAGCAGTTGAGTCCCATAGTGCTCAGAGCCATTTGAACAATTTTTTTGGATCAGCCCATCTTTCGCATTTCCTCAGACACGACAACCACTCAAAAAACAACACACGACCGACAATGATGACGGAATACGGACGTTCCATTTTTCATACATAGTACTAGCCAAACAATGAAAGTGACCTGCCCATTTGTTGTGGTACTTCGGCAACGGCGAACAGGTCAGAAAAGACGTTGAATGCTGTCAGGTAATTTTAATAATGGTACAGAATAGAAGTTTGTCGTCCAGTCAGGGCAAAATATGGTTAATACAATCTGCAGCACGCACCCGTTCCAGTTTTATTTTATCAAAGTGTGCATTTCAATTTTAGTTCACACGCTCATCACGCAAATTGAGCGAACAGTCCATACACGCGACAGCCTCTCACTACTTAAAATTGGTTCTGAAGTGCGTACAATGTCGATTACTTCGTCTTAGTCTCTCCTCAATAAAATCCCGAAGAACAAGTCACAGTATGATACACTTCAGCATGTAATTAACAGGAATTTTCATTTGTTAGTTTTCCACTTCCCACATAATTCAAATTACAAAAATAATATTTCAGTCGTCTTGTAATTTAACACAGCACTAACCCTCGTTCACAAAATAATGCGGCGTCAAAAATTTTCATTCCACAGCCTTCAGTTGTACTCACTTAGCCAAGAGCAACCGAAAGGGTTTTTGCGGAATCAGTTATAAAAGTACTTAGTCTAAGATCAAATGAATTTGACAAAATGTCTCACAATCAAATTTAGATGTGTACATATCGCGTCTCCAACTCTCGCCCGAATCCTTTTCGACATATTAACTCAAATTCTCTTATTTCAGAACTGAAATCTTCCCAATCACAACAACATTTTACACAGATATAAAACTATATCTCCACCTGGACCATCGCATTGCCTTACATAAGGAATAATACTTTACCATCATATCATAACTACAACCAGGATAATATTTGCATATGTGGAAAAACAATAAAATTCTTCAGTCTGTAACAAGAACAAGAAAATTGATATTTAGCGAAATGAAGTGGAGAAAGGACAGATGATTATATATGTTAATGAAAAATAATTTCCGTTTCACTACCTGGAAGATCTTTGATCAATGAGCAACCTCGAATGAGTAGCAGCAGAAGAGATGACACATGATACTGAACCTCTTTTTTGGGGGAAAACACAGCCTGTAATTCTTATTATGATTTGCAAGATAATGTATGTCTGTCTGTTCATTCACCACCGAAATCTGCGAAACGCAACAAGGATTGCCATTAGATGACGGATAAGGGCACTTTGTTGGATTCCAACTAAGTGTGATAGAGTTCGTATGCGGTGTTCATAGAGTAGAATAATGAAGTTTCTGAACATTAGATAATATATTCTGTTACTTGCTTAGAGTTCCCCAAAAGCTATTCCCTATGTTTTCAAAACATTCTGTGTAATGGTGATCTTAGTTTTCTACCGTGAAATTTGAAATCAATAAAATTTTGATAATACACAACTTTGTTATCAGTTAACATGGAATTAATGTTTAACTCCGTCTGAATTTATTTTTGATCTACTACAAGTTATATAGTCGTATATCACACAGTTTGAAATGGATAGTTTTTTTGTTGTTATTCACGTATGTGCCCAACAGGACCACGCGAGTTACAATCAGTCAGTGTCGCTTTACACGGCTGGCCTTCCTTTGAATGCAATTTTGTTTCATCCTTTCAGAATGAATATTTCTTTCACCAGACCACAGTGTTCCAGTTAGTTTTCTAATTTCCCTCTGACCAACTTTCCAAGCAAATGTCTTTTACCTGAATGTTTTTCCATCTGTAACGTCCTCCCGAGCTATACCGGATACTTTAAGATCCTCCTTAATCGCAGCGGTCCATTTAACTGGCTCAATATTGGCCTTACTTCTGTTTTGGTAGAATTCTACTATTTGTTTTGTCAACCCAGTGGGTGCCATTTTTTTAAGGTGCCCATAATATTTAGTCTTCGTTTCCTCACGACACCGTGTATGTCTATGTATTCTTCTATTTCCTTATTACTTCTCAGTCTATAAGTTTCTCCATCAGTCAGTTTGGGGGGAGGGGGGAGGGTTAATATTTTCCTAATAATCTTTCTTTAATTCTTTTGAATTTATTGAATACCTCTCCTTCTATTTAAAATTAAAGTTTCTACTCAATAAAGACACTCACTTTTGATTACACTGCTGTTATGTCTAAGTTTACTGAATTTAGGAAGTGATTTTCTATTATAAGTGTTTGTGTTAATCTGAAAGCAGTTGCCATTTTTTGACAGGGATCTTCGTTTTCGGCTTTTTCCACATCTTTTTCTTGTATGATATCACACAGTTATCATGAAATTAATATCTAATTTCGCATAAACTTATTTTGTTCTGCTACAAGGGATTTTCGAATCAAGCACATACAAAGACCACGTCGTCGTACACAGAATCCTCTTCCTTATTCAGTTTGTAACTTCACATTACACTGCTAGGCTTGAATGATAAAGTCGTTTCAGAGTCCATGGGCGAAATGCGAAAGGAAGGCAATTCTTCAGGAAGTACCTAGAGACGAGGGACTGATGAAAGGCAATGTCTCTGTCAGACAGAAGAAAAATTACCTCTAGCGTAAAAGCTCAGTAAGGTGGGAACTGTTATTTGCGAAATGAGAGACCAGAAAATGCGGTAAATGGCTTTTGAGTGCCGGGAATGTTTCCGCTGCAAATGGGATTTTTTAAAGCAGGAGCTGCGAAAGGAATAGAACAGAGACCGCTGAATGAAAGAAACTGTAACACACAATCTACGGTTCATCCACATCAGTAGTTGATGAAAAAAAATACACTTACGTGCTAATATTTACAACTCCAGTCACTTCGTATAAAATAGTTTACTTTGCCAGTTATTAATCAGAGTTTGGATTTGGAGATTAGAAAGTTGCAATGCTACTTTTATGTGATCGTGAGAAGTGTGTATAGTTTTTACCACTAAGCACAGAACAGTACACATGTGTAACATGATAGGAAAAGCGAGGCTTGCAACCAGAAAAATTTTGTGCAGATATTTCAGTTAATGATAACCTCAACCTGCATCACCGAAACCTGCTATTCCCAGCCACTACTTGATTGCCAGACGTGTAGCCACACGCGTAGGATCTCCATGGGCATCTCTTTCGTTAGGGACAGTTCCATTCACGGTGGTTCCAACAGTCACAGCTGAACATCTCTGCTACGTTAAGCATTTTCTTCATCATGTTGTCAGTTGATATCGTCACGTGTCATTCAGAACGGCGTGGAAATGCAGATCGTCTTCGTTTCGAATCGAGGTGGCTCGTGACAACTAGGTTCTACCACCTCCAATGGGGAGCGATTATGACTTTTGACATTCATAAATGCAGCAGTCGGTCACTTATCATGTTGCGACCTGTGTGACGAAGTGTATGCATTTTATTTCGCTGTTTCGAGACTACTGAAAATTTATGCAGAACTTCATACTAAAAGTACGGATGTTGTGCATCTGCTGCTGGGTGAAAATATTCGGATTACATTGGGACATACGTTTCTATCAAAACTATGCGTCACAGTGTGGCATGATTATGTGCACAGTATTTACATAAGTATATTCTGTTTTTTGGTATTTTTCAATAAGCCTCGTCAGCTGGAAAAATTCGTATCTTTGCCACGCTCAGACCATGAAAGTAAATTATTTCTCATACACGTGTGTGGAAAACTGCAGAGCGATAGTAACTTTCTCATGAGGTCTCACTGCCAAGGAACACAGCTTGAGCCGGCATGGGTGGCCGAGCGGTTGTAGGCGCTACAGTCTGGGACCGCGGGACCGCTACGGTCGCCGGTTCGAATCCTACCTCGGGCATGGGTATGTGTGATGTCCTGAGGTTAGTTAGATTTAAGTAGTTCTAAGTTCTAGGGGACTGATGACCTCAGAAGTTAAGTCCCATAGTGCTCAGAGCCATTTTGAACATAGCTTGATGAATCTTAGACCAAACATTCAAACGTCTGCTAGCGTGTACTACAGAATACTAGTGAAAGGAGTAAGTAGCAAGACGACCAAAAATGGCAATATTTACAGTGAAGTCATCGTGATTTATGGTGGCTTCGAGGGTGGGACGTGCTTCCTAATAGAGGATGTGAGCACCATGTACGGCAGTGTATGCTCCCAAAGTACTCCCATTCTGGCGACAACGAGTTCTTTTGACGGACCCTCCGTTCCTCCATAAGCGCGGTTGTCATCTGCTGGGTCATTTTTAACGTATGTGTAGGGGCTGCAATCCGATTCCCCAACGCATCCCATGTGTTTTCTAAACTAAAACTAAACTTCTCCCGAACAGGACATGAAGATCCAACGGTACCGATCAGCCGCCGTGTCATCTTAAGCGCACAGGCGTTCCTGGATGCGTATATGTTGGGGCTTGTAGTCAGCACACCGCTCTCCCGGCCGTATGTCAGTTTCCGAGACCGGAGCCGCTACTTCTCAGTCAAGTAGCTCCTCAGTTTGCCTCACAAGGGCTGAGTGCAGCCCGCTTGCCAACAGCGCTCGGCAGACCGGATGGTCACCCATCCAAGTGCTAGCCCAGCCCAACAGCGCTTAACTCCGGTGACCTGACGGGAACCGGTGTTACCACTGCGGCAAGGCCGTTGGCTCCAAGGTGTTTTCGATAGGATTTAAATCGGGGAAACGGGCAGGTCAGTCCATTCGCCGAATACCTTCTCTTTCCAAGAGCTCCTTTGCCTGCGGAATTTTATATAGTCGCGTTCTGTCATCGATAACAATGAAGTCAGTATCGAGTGCACCCATGAAAAGACAGGTACGGGATCGAAGTACATTGTCGCTTTAACATTGACCGGTGAGTGGACCGAGTTCGAAGATTTGGATATCAGTACCCCCAAGAAACTTAATGACTGCCCACACCGCAACAACTGCACCAACAATACGATCACAGTCGACTATACTCCTGGATTCTTTATCTGGTCCCACCTCTCGCCATTTGAGGGCACGTAATACCCCCAGGAAGATTATCGAACATGATCGTTTTCGTGGTCCAGGTGTAATGGTATGAGAAAGCATAAATTTGCATGGGCATAGCGACCCAAAAATCTTTCAACACGGCATACTCACCGTTCAACGCTGCTGTGACACTGTACTTCTTCCTCATGCGTGTCTTTACAGGGTGTAATTCGGCCATGACTTCACTTTTATGTTTGCTAATGCGCGCCAGTTTAGAACTGCGCATGTGGTGGATGTCTTTCATCGAGAGGATATTTGGCGAATGGTCTGGCCTGCCTGTTCCCTTGACTTAAATCCTATGGAGCACAGGTGGGACACGTTAGGGACACCTAATGCAACTTAATTCATTTCAGCTGAAGAGGAGTGACATACTAAAATCTACATTCACAGATGTTGGAAAAACAAATATAGGATGTAAGAAAGAAACTGCAAAGATACACTGGGTAACAGAAACATACTTCAACCGATTGACAAAATAAGGAAGGGCAGAAATACAGAAATATAAAAAAAAATTAAGAATTAAATAAATAGGAACTGCAGGGTAGCCAACTGGAAATGGCTTCACGAAAAATGCGAAGCAATCAAATAGATATAAAGGTTGGTAGTAAAGTCCAAACAAACTTTGTAGAAATTAAAAGCAAGGACGACAACATTGAGAAAGCAATGGGAATCCCACTGATAAACGCAGAGGAGACTGTGTACAGGTGGAAAGAAAGGTCGACATTTCAGAAAAACTTAAGAGTCGATGTGGAAGAGATAGTGGGTCCAGAATTAGAGTCAGAATTCAAAACACCTTCGGAACATCTGAGACCAAATCAGGCAGCAGTGTCTAACAACCCTACCACAACAAAGGTCAAAATTTAATAATGATTGTGGTGTTGCTCACGCTGCTAAATACTGCATTTTCGTTGAACAACAAGGTTATTATGTGGTAGGTGTCATTAGAGCGCAGTTAATAAAGTCATTTCATGTAATAATGAATAAACTAGGCACTCATCTTTTCGCGTTTCCCACGCTGGTCTCGTTGGAAAATGATGGCTCAATAGTCGAAAATCTAGGTGGTGATGATTCCAAGCTCGGATGCAAAGAGGTCTAGGTTTTATTCTACTTAATACAAATGTTTTATAGATGTGTTTCACAAACCATTCTTGAAGATTACATTTTTGCACCACAATGGTGATGTAAAAAAATAATCAGCACTCCAAATTTAAGTTGCACTTCCTTTTTATTGCTTTTGTTGCAATATCATGTAACACACAAAACATCACTTCACGACATACAAAACATACTTGAAAACATTTTCCTCACTGTTAAAGTTCACATTTTATAAACTAACTACAATGTGCGTCTTTCCAATCGGACATCCAAGACTTGACCTTGTCAAGGAACAACTCTCTAACTAACTAATAATCGCTTACGCGCCCAAAAATCAGAGTTACAAATACGTCAAAGATTATAGTGGCAAAAGAAAGAATACACATAACAATAATATCATTGCAATACAAACATATCAATGTATCAAAATACCTCTACATTAATGAAATCAAATCTGAATATTGTCTCAGAAATATGTCAACTGCTTTACTGAAACACAGTAGAATATTGCTGGCATGGAGAGGTTGAGTTGAGGTGCCGTAATGGTTACGTATTTCAAGTACCATTACAACACCCCCCCCCCCCCCCCCCCCACACACACACACACGATTTCATCCACAAGCTGCACGGGATTGTGTGTCCCAAACAGCAAGATAACAAGGTAGTAAGTTACAGTAATCATTATATAGAATAATAGTATCTTTGAAACAGTACACAGAGATTATTGATCGGCATGGTACAATATTAAAAGATTAAAAATTGCTTTAGGCATATCTTTTCAAACTTGCAAAAATTACCTAATTTTACAACAGGCCTCCCTTCGCTCTCTTTACAACAGTAGACATAAATATCAAAATGTTATCCGTTAATCTGTAAGTATTGTACGCAAAGAGAAATTTACAAAATTTTTTAATCTTAGTTACAACTATGTACATGAGCACAGAATATGTCTCTTGGCAATAAAATAAGAAAAGTATTACAATTTTTTCAAACAAGAGTCCAATTGTTATTTTCAGTCCATCATTTATATATAACTCACTGTCCACTTCACCAGTGTAGTTCCAATTCTCCTAGTGAAGTTTTACCTCTAATAGCAGGTCCATAGGTTTTCCCTTTACATAGTTCCTTTTAGCTAGTGGGTTCTTTATCTACACAGTTAGTTGACTTGCAGTTATTACATAGGCTTTACTCTTCAGTTCAGTATAAGTTCCTACACAAATATTCAGTTTTATATTGTGTCACCAAGAATGATCAAACACTAGTAGAATTACATAAAAGAAAAAATATGAAAGATTCTAATAGTCTAACAATTATGATTCATATTCAATAAAAATTCTATATATTACAACACATATTAAATTTCTAATTTTCTAACATTACTAAAAAAAATTTTGTTTGTGACATGTCATAAGCAAGCTTTTATTATCCATAGGCCTTCAACATTTTGATGTGAAAGTAATTGCAATTTTTACTCTACTATAATATGGTATGATAGTATATAAATAAATTTGGAAATTAATTTCGAAGTTATTCAACCAGATACAGTTTACTACATTAACATGGAAATTTGTGACAAAGAAAAGTATTACCAGACAGAATTTAAGAAAACAATTGCTTGTTGATCTGTATTGAAGAGCATGAGGACATGGTTCAATTATAGAGACTGCAACAAGGGAGGAGCGATACCTCAAAATATGTGGATGGAAAAGAAAGATAGAAATAGGTACTACTGGAGAGCTCAGCCTATCCCCCTCTCATCAGCAGAAGAAGAAAAATAGAGTAGAATCAGTGACAGGCAGTAGGATAAAAAATAAAAGTGGAGGGCTCAAAAAATATAACTGAGAGGCAGAATATCAACAGCCGCCCATCAATATAAAATACAATGCAGTCATGGCAGAATAGACGACTGTGATAATCCCCCTACAGTAGCTTAAGAAACCCATCACTGATATATATTGTCTATCCCAATATTCACCCCCCCCCCAATACAGATCCAATCTAACTGTAGCATAAAATCCTACAATATGACAAATAAAAAGGAAGAAAAGTGCTCAGGGCGACACTGAGTCTTACAAAAACAGAAGAAATATCATCAAAATGACAAAAGTAGTGGTTAGATTTTACAACAAGCATCCTCTTAATTTCATCAACATAATATGCAAAATATCAAAAGGTATCACACTTATCCCAAACATGTTATATAAAAAGACAAAATTAAGAAAAATGGCAATTGTTAGCATCTGTGTGTTGCCTCCATAGGCAGACAGAATGGTTCACCAACAATACACAAAAGAATGATTTTTAATTCCGCAGTGTGGAAAGTTCTATTTTTCATACATGCTAACTGTCAAGTGGGCAAATAAGCAGGCATAGTCTGTTTATAATATTCCAGTTTCAGTCTTTTCCAACATATAGGCTCAGAAAAAATAATAATAACAGCAACAAAATGTTTTCAGCATAAATGACATCAGCACATGAAGAAAATAGTAGTAAGCATAAAATATGAATCTCAAAATGTCTAATAACTAACATGAGTAAACTACAACTAAAATAGCACATGTCCCACCACACAAAGAAAATATAATGCAGAAGCAACCATCAAAATATTTTCTTACATCTAGGCATATATTCAATGAATAGTACATATATTACATGTCATCAAAATAGAAATTACATGAAGTAAGCTTCAATACCATGCATAGTTTCCATATCACATGATAGAAAATAACTTCATAACCAATGTAAAATGTGAAAAATTTTCCTTGTGTTCCAGGTTATTGAGATTTGCAAATTTCATTCTAGGTATCAGACTTACCAGGTTTCAATTCAGTTACATTCCTCAAACCAAATAATTTCCTAGACTTTGGATAGATCAATCTGTAAGCATTTGGGTGAGGATTTTGTTTCACCTCAAATGGTCCTATATAAATGTCAAAAATTTCTTCAATTCTGAAGTCATAGGTTTAGATTTATCTTTCATTTTTAACCAAAACCAAATCACCAATGTTAAAGTGTGAAAACCTGCCTTTTGCATCGTGTCTTTTCTTTATGTAATCCGCTTGTTTTTTCATGGTGTCTTTTACAATTTGTTCTCTCTCCTGAGGTGACAAAATTTGACAAACTGGAAAATCTATGTGTTCAGTAATAAAGCTAGTAGGTCTTTTGTTAAACATAATTTCGATTGGTGAAAAGCCAGTGGATGTACGTTGCAAACTGTTCATTATGTCTTCGAAATCATTTACATATTCAATCCAATTTACATGGTTCTTACTGCAACCATGTTCTGCACAACCTCTCTATCTCTCTCATGTACCTTTCTGCCGGATTACTGGATGGGTGATAAACTGAATCAAAATATGTTTTATGTTTGCATTTTCAACAAAATCTTTCCATCCTTTCATGTAAATTGTGAGCCATTGTCTGACAAGATTGCTTGTGGAGTACCTACCTTATTGAAATAATCACTGGTTAATCTAGATTTATTCTGTTTACTTGTGGCTTTCCTTAATGGATACAATTTCATGAATTTTGAGAATATGTCAACAGTCACAAAGATAAAACTGTAACCTCCTTTTGACTTGGGGAGGGGTCTGTAAATTTCGCAAGATGTCAGCTCTAAATTTTTGCTGGGCAAAATATTTTGCATCATCCCTCTGCATGTTTGATTACTCACCTTTACTCTTTGGCATCAGTCACAGGCTGCTAATTGTTTCTTCACTCTTCTGGCAATATTATAAAAATAGACGTTTTCCTGAATCTTTTGTATGCATTTGACAGAACCACAATGTCCAAAACTCTCATATATATATATATACTTAACTAATGTGTCTATGTGCTGTCCAGGCCAACATAATTTCCAGTCATCCAAATCAGGTCTTAATCTTCTGAACAGAATCTCTTTGTGTACCTTATAATAATCATCTACCTTTTGCTTAACTCCCAATTTCCAATTTTCATCATGATTTTGGTATCTCCTAATGTCATTACAAATTTTTAAAATTTCTCCTTCCTCTTTTATCCCCTTTAAATACATAATTTTGAAATTTTTGTCATCAATACCTGTTTCATTATCAAAATTTAGCCCAGAAAGTGCATCAGCAATAACATTTTCCTTCTGCTTAATATATTTAATTTCATAATCAAATTGTTGTAAGAATAATGCCCATCTGGTGATTCTACTATGATAATGCCTACACTCCTGTAAGTAATTTAGTGTTTTGTGGTCAGAGTAAACAATCACTTTGTGTCCAAGAAGATAATTTTTAAATTTTTTGAAAGCCCAATGTATAGCCAAAAGTTCTTTTTCAGTCACAGTGTAAGTCTATTCATACTTTTGTAATACTCTACTAGCAAATGCAATGGAATGGTGTTCAATACGATCTCTTACTACTTTTCCCTGAAACAAGTGTGCTCCTAATCCTGTATCACTGCTGCCAGTCATTAAACAGAAGGGTAAACACATGTCAGGCCTATATAGAATTCTGCTCTGTGAAAGTTGTTTCTTTACCTCATCAAATGCTTTTTGACAATCAGATTACCAATCCCAGACAGTATTTTTCTTTAATAGATCGCATAAACAAGAAGTGTTCATAGCTTGAGTACCGACACACTTTCTGTAAAATCCAGCAAGACCAAAAAAAAGATTTTAATTGTTTTTTATTTTTAGGAACAGGAAAATTCTATATCGCTTAAATTTTTTCTCTGTCAGGTACAACCCCCTTTTCCGAAATAATATGTCCCAAAAATTTCAATTCACTTACTCCAACTTTACATTTTTCTAACTTTAAGGTGATATGCCCTTCCCTTAATTTTGTACACACCTGTGTTAGCAATTCAAAATGTTCTTCCCATGTTTTTCCAGAAATCAAAATATCATCTACATATACAGTATGTTTAGACGGTAGTTCATCCCCCAAAACAAGATCTAATGTTCTAATAAACTCAGCAACAGAAACAGTTAGTCCAAATGGTACAACACAGTAATAATAACTTTTTCCCCCATACAAAAATGCAGTGTATTTTCTAGAATTTATATCTAAAGAAATTTGATGAAAGCCTGAAGTTAAGTCTAAGCTGCTCATGAATTTCACACATTCAAATTTATGTAACAGTTCACCTATGTTTTCTGGATGATCATTTCCTCTTATCAAAAATTTGTTAAGGTGCCCAGAATCAAGTACAAGTCTAACACCCCCTCCACGTTTCGAAACCACTACCATAGGATTATTATAATCACTGTTACTTCTTTCGATTATACCACATGCTTCCATTTTTTGTATCTCACTCTCTACTTCTTTTCATTTTGCAAAGGGAATACTATAAGGCTTGAGGAAAAAAGGTTCATGATTTTTAAGGTGTAAAGTCCATTGATAATTCCTGACTCTTCCAAGTTTTTCATTGAAAACGTCTTGAAATTCCCACAATAAATTTTCCAACTGTCTCTTTTGAACACTGTCCAAATTAATTGCTTCCTCTACTTTGCTTTTAACTAGGTTTTCATAATTTTGACCAGAAAAATTTAGCTCAGGCTTGTCATCAAAACAGGAAAAATTCTTTTCATAATCTGTGATTATCCTGACATGACTGCAACCTTCTCCACAGTGTATAATAAACAGTTGTGTAAACACAGTAACATTGCTTTTGGGTTTACACACATTGAACTTCATCTCAATACATCTAAATGCAGCACTTACCTTTCACACCCAGTCCATGCCAAATAATATGTTCTCTTCTAAACTTGGAATAACAAGACAACCCTGCTCAAATTTTACATCTTCTATTTCAAATGATAAAAATACCTGAGTTTTGATGACTTTACTGTGTTTGCCTGTAGCTCCTCTTACCTTTACTCCCGTCGCAGGGGCTTCAACAAAATCAACACTGTCTTCAATTTTATTTCTGAATTTTTCTGAAGTAGCTGAAATAGGACTCCCTGTATCAATGAGACATTTACCCTTCCAATTGTTTACTTTAGCTTTAATGTATGGACACCCTAATTCACATTCTTCTACTTTTTCTTTTAATGGTTCATGTAACAGGTCATTTTCAATTTCTCTAAAATTACCCTCATTATTTTCCTGATCAGTTTTTAATAGCTTCACACACACATTGACACTTCATTAACATTATCTATGGATACAACAAGTTGAGCATACAACAGATATTCATTACATTTTACACTTTGCCACCAGTGTGGATATAACCTTCTACAAATTTTAGCTAAATAGTTCCACAACTCTTCCCTATTTGTTTTGTAATTACAACTGTTCCATAATATTTTTAAAAATTTTTCACCTTTTCCTTCAGAACTTGTATGTGGGTTTAAATACTTCATACTATTAGCTGGCACAACATTACAGTCCTCTGCTACATTAAATTGGTTACACTGACTTAGCTTTACCTGTTCTTTAGATGCATGAGAGTCCTCTTCCTCATTACTAACCACACTTACCTCATCATAATGCTCACAATTATCAACTTCATTATCACATAGCTTCACTACTTCACTTGAAATAATCTCGACGAATACCTGATACTCACCCACAGCATTAATCTCACCATTACTTACCTCCGTACAACTCTCAACAACATCATTAGCTTCCATATTTTCATCAAAATCAAAACTTTCCTTATCATGCATCCTATCCACAGTCACATGAAGTTCAATCTCTCTCTCTTCACATAACTTTTCGTTAAATAACTTATTCAGCTACTTCAGAATTACATAGATTATCATTCTCTACCCAATTATAAAATTCTGACACAATTGCAATATCCTCATCTGGCTTGTTCTTAGAAGTTGTTATCTTGTTGCTTTCAAGATGATTATTTTCTCTTATTGTATCCCAAAATTTCTGATCAAAAATTAAAGTATTAATTTGGTGTTGAACATGAGAGTGTTATTTGTGGTGTGTATTTGTTTTGCTTTTCACTAGTTTTATTATAATAATAAGTTACATTTCTCCTTCTTCCTCTGCCTGTAAATTCCCAGTTGATATTGTAGGTCCTATTGTGATTAAATTTTCTCGCCCCAAAACTGCAGGCCCTCATTGAGGCAGTCCGGAGTTTTCCTGCCTGTTTTCTCTGTTGTTTGATTTCCAATTTTGTTCCCCCCTGTTTCTGTCATCCCACGTGTTTCTATTTCCAAAATTTCTATACCTGTCTCTGTCATTACCATTATGATCCCTATTGTTGGCTATGTGTTGTTCATATCTATTGTTTCTGTATTCTCTCCTCTCTCCATACCTGTCTGAATACCACCCCCCCCCCCCTGTTGGTGTTCACCATTGTCAAAATTTTGCATATTCCCTCTTTCTAATGCCCTATTCAATTTATCCACATATTTTAAAAATTCTTCCACAGAATCGTCAGACCCATGAATTAAATCCCATTGCAATTTGTCAGGTAGCCTTCTTTTTAGCGCATCTATTTGTGTCCTTTCATCAAAAGGTTTATCTAAATGTATTAATTTTCTCAATTGATCTTTACAAAATGCTTTCATGGTGCCCACTCTCCCTCTGAAAATAGGTCCATTTAAAAATTCAGATTTAATCCTCCCCTGTTCAGCTTCTGACCAAAATTTGCTTAAGAAGCTTTTCTCAAAATTTGCAAAGGTTTCCCAATGATCGAAATTTTGGTTAGCCCGGGATAGGGCCCCCCCTTCAAGAAATTTTTTGACGAATTTAATTTTTGAGTTATCAGACATTCCTGGCACAAAATTGTCCTTGCAATGGTGCAAAAAATCAACTGGGTGCAAATTATCGCAAGGAAAACATTTCACTAACAGGTTCGACCATACTGGTCCATGACTGTACAATTTTTGTTAGTAACATATTCTTGAACTTGATTTATTTTAGTTTTTAATGTGTCTAACTTTTTGGTAACATTCGATTCTAAACTGTCAACCTTTTTCTCAACACTACTGATTGCATAAACATTGTTTGCTTTCAAGTCATTTAATTTTGCATCTAGTGATTCATTTTCATTTTGAAGTTCCTGAATTTCCCTAGCTCTGTTACTATTTTCAGCAACGAATTCATTTTTAAAAACTATTACTTTTTTCTCCACATTGTCTACCCTCGATTCTATCACCTTTAAGTTACCTTCCAGTGTATTTTTGACCTCAGTTAACTCAGTTTTTATTACATTTAATTGGTTATTCAAATTTGCCTATAACCTTTCGTCCATTTTGGCCCTCATCTCAGATTTTAAATTATTTATATTTTCATTCTGCTTGGTCAGAAGCTGCAGAATTATTTCAATCCTATCAAGTTTTTCATCCTCCCTCACTATTTCTTCATCTGCATTAATTTTATCCATTATTAACTGATAACAAAAAATTAACCACTAGAAATGACAATACCAAATTACAAAATATGTTAGAATTGTTTTACTTAACTTATAGCTAAAGTCTTCCCCGTCGGAATTCAGCCGTAGTGTTTCATTTTAAACCCTTCGTCGTCCTGTTGTTTTTTGTGTCCATTTTTGGCCCTGTGGTTGCCTTCTCCAAATTTGATTGTCAGGTTTTTGTCGATATTTTTCATAACAGATTCACTATGTACTTTTCCTGAAACACATCTACAGTTAATTTTTGAATATTTGGTGCTGCCTATCCTGAACGAGCCCCCACGTTCTAACAACCCTACCACAACAAAGGTCAAAATTTAATAATGATTGTGGTGTTGCTGACGCTGCTAAATACTGCATTTTCGGACAACAACAAGGTTGTTATGTGGCAGGTATCATTAGAGCACAGTTAATAAAGTCATTTCATGTAATAATGAATAAGCTAGGCACTCATCTTTTCGCGTTTCGTCGAAAATCTAGGTGGTGATGATTCCAAGCTCGGATGCAAAGAGGCCTAGGTTTTATTCTGCTATATTCAAATGTTTTATATATGTGTTTCACAAACCATTCTTGAAGATTACATTTTTGGATGACAATGGTGATGTAAAAAGATAATCAGCATTCTGAATTTAAGTTACACTTCCTTTTTATTGCTTTTGTTGCAAAATCACGTAACACATAAGACATCACTTCACAACATACAAAACATACTTGAAAACATTTTCCTCACTGTTAAAGTTCACATTTTATAAACTGACTACAATATGCGTCTTTCCAATCGGACGTCCAAGACTTGACCTTCACAAGGTCCGACTATCTAACTAACTAATAATCGCTTACGCGCCCAAAAATCAGAGTTACAAATACATCAAAGATCATAGTGACAAAAGAAAGAATACCCATAAGAATAATATCATTGCAATACAAACATATCGATGTATCAAAGTACCTCTACATTAATGAAATCAAATCTGAATGTCGTCTCAGAAACATGTCAACTACTTTACTGAAACACAGTAGAATATTGCTGGTATCGAGTGGTTGAGTTGAGGCGCCGTAATGTTTACGTAATTCAAGTACTATTACAAGTGGTAGATAATATACCGTCGGAATTTCTAAAATCAGTGGGCGGAAGTGTCAAACCTAACGAGTACTCTAGCGGGTGTGTATAATATATGTATATAATATATGTGACTAAGACGTACTATTGGACTTTCGAGAAGTATCGACAACTTAATTTCGATGACAACTTAATTTCGAGGCAGATAAGAGCGAGAACGATCGGAAAGTCAGCATAGCAGCTCATGGATCAAAGCAGTTTACAGTAATCATACACAGAAGACTGGAAAAGACAACTGAGAATGTGTTCGACGGCGATCATTTTGGCATTAGAATAGGTAAAGGCACAAGATGCAGTTCAGAAGTTGTGCTGCGTAACGGAAGCGAGAGTGAAGATAATTAGAGACCTTGTTAACAGGACTTGCGAACCTGCAAAAAAGTTCGACCATGTGAAGTGGTCAAGACGTTGGAAATTCTGAGAAAAAGTTGAGCACCCTATAGGGAAACATGGGTAACAACAGGTAACAATAAGATTAGAAGACCAGGAACGAAGTGCTCGGATTAAAGAGGGTGTAAGTCGGGGATGCAGTCTTTTACCCCTGATGTTCAAGCTGGCATTCGAAGAATCAATGGGCAAATAAAAGAAACATTCAAGAGTGTGATTAAAAGCTTGATTGAAAGGATATCAGGGATAAGATTCGCTGATGAAGTTGATATCCTTATGAGGACGAAGAAGAACTACGGTTCTTTTGAACGGAATGATCATTCTAATGAATACATAGTATGGATTGAGTGTAAGCCGAAGAAAGACGAAAGTAATGAGAAGTAGCGTAAATGAGAACAGCGAGAAATTGAATATCAAAACTGGTGATCACTAAGTAGACGGAGTTAAGGACTTCTGCTACTTTGGAAGCAAACTACTCCAAGCCGGCGAAGCAAGGATGACATAAAAAATAGATCAGCCCGAGCAAAGAGAATATTCCCGGCCAAAAGAATTTTACTAGTATCAAACAGAAGCTTCAATTTCAGGAAGAAATTTCTGAGAATGTAAGTCTACAGCACAGCATTGTACGCTAGCAAATCATGGATGTGGGAAAAACAGAAAGAAAGAGAATCACAGCATTTGGGATTTCGTGCTATGGATGAATTCTGAGAACAAAGTGGACTGGTAAAGTAAGGAGTAAGAAGGTTCGCCGTAGAATCGGAAAAAGAGGGAACAAATGGAAAAGACTGAAAAGAAGAAGGTGCAGGATGTTAGACAACTGTTAACACGTCAGGGATTAACTTTCGTACCACTAGAGGAAGCTGTGGACGCTAAAACTGTAGAGCATAGCAGAGACTCCTTGAGGACTCCTCCCTTACCGTGGCGGGAAGGTTATTGAACTCTGCAGTGACCCAAAAAGCTATGCTGCAGGGAGCGCAAGTTCCTGGCAGGACCACCCTAGCTAGACAGGTATTTTGGCTGGAGTCAGACGGAGAGCAGTCCACAATATAAGTGGGGCAGGGGGGAAGCTGATTGTCCTAGAGGACACAACTTCGATTAAAACCAGGGGAGACACCCTACAAAACACGGAGAGATGGATACATAGAATTAGTGAAGGCAACTATCCAAGGGAAGACAACCCGTAAAGATAAATAGATGAGCATTGATCCTTAAATGTGGAAGTCCCACCACCTACCTATACCGGTTACATATCCGTATTTTGAAACGGAGGAACTACAACATTACTCACAAAAATCAAGTAAAAGAATGGAGTGATGGCTTGATGACGACGAAAGCGAGGAAAAGGGTTAAGGATAAAAGGAGTGAGAAAATGTCAAAAAAGGCAACATGGAATGTTAAGGAATGAGCAATAAGGAAGAACAACTGACAAAGGATTTGAACATTGCAAAAACTCGTATGGTTGCTATATCAGAAACAAAGAAGAAACGTCAGGGCAACTACAAAAGAAATTAACAATTATCTTATGATACACAGCGGAATAACTAGAACTGAACGGCCAAGAGCTGGAGTTGCAGTTATGATCAAAAGTACTCATAGAAAGTGCCTGCAACCACATACGTTCATAAATGAAAGACTGATACATTTAAAGTTGAAGATACTGGGGAAGCTCGTGAATATAATTGTTTTATATGTGCCAGAGAAAGGAAAGTGAATGACGCGCGAGCATATTACGTGTGCATGTTGTTGTTGTGGTCTTCAGTCCTGAGACTGGTTTGATGCAGCTCTCCATGCTACTCTATCCTGTGCAAGCTTCTTCATCTCCCAGTACCTACTGCAGTCTACATCCTTCTGAATCTGCTTAGTGTATTCATCTCTTGGTCTCCCTCTACGATTTTTACCCTCCACGCTGCCCTCCAATACTAAATTGGTGATCCCTCTATGTCTCAGAACATGTCTTACCAACCGATCCCTTCGTCTAGTCAAGTTGTGCCCCAAGCTCCTCTTCTCCCCAATTCTATTCAATATGTCCTCATTTGTTATGTGATCTACCCATCTAATCTTCAGCATTCTTCTGTAGCACCACATTTCGAAAGCTTCTATTCTCTTCTTGTCTAAACTGTTTGTCGTCCACGTTTCACTTACATACGCATGCAGACGACGCTTAATGGAGTATTTAAAGTAGAATATTTATTAACTGCATTAGATTTCAATGCGAGGATAGGTAAATCTATCATTAAGGGAATAGTGGGGCCACATGGAGAACGTAGTAAAAACTGTAACAGAAATCAGTTAACAAATTTTTCTGACTTCAATCACTTAAGGATAACAAATGGTTTTCTTATCCCCTAAGAGATTTATAAATTTACACGGGCTGCTAGTGCTGCTAGATACGTAATAGTCTATGTTATTGCAAATGAGAAAGCCATCCAATTAATAGACGACACCAAAGTGTACATTTAGTAGCGATCTTTCTCTGGTAATATCAAAACTACGAATCACATTGTATAATAATAGAATCACAGTCAAAAAGCAAACACGAGAAGAAGCACGCAGAATACATTTACTTCAAAATCCGAGCATTAGACGGCCATACAGAAAACGTTTAGATGAAGAATTAAAACATGTGCAAGAAAAACAGAACATTAATGAAGAGAGCAAAGAAATAGTAAGAACAATAGACATAATTGCTGGTGAAGCGAAGCTACAAGGAAAATAATAAAATATAAACACTAAAGGAGACTGCCACATTGAAACTAAGAACTACCAGACAAAATAAAATGTGAGAAACAAGCCTACCTGAAGTATCTACAATCAAAGAAACAAATTGACTATATCTAGTATAAGCGACACACAGCAGAGGCCAAAAGGGAGACAAGAAAAATGCAAGAACAGAGATGGGAACACTTTCTGGGTGAAGTGGACCATGACTGGGTGATGTGTGATGTCCTTAGGTCAGTTAGGTTTAAGTAGTTTTAAGTTCTAGGGGACTGATGACCATAGATGTTAAGTCCCATAGTGCCCAGAGCCATTTGAACCATTTTTTTTGAAGTGGACCATGATGTACATGGAAACCAAATAAAACCTGTAGGATGCTGAAACAGCTTAATGAAGATGGCGATACTGTTCATATTAACCCCATTTCAGAAAATGAGTGGATGGATTAATTCCAAAATCTGTACACAGGTGATAAGGAGAATGTGAAAACTGCAGTTAGTTACGAGGAAGTTGATATTATATCAATGGAAGAACTGAAGGTTGTGTTAAGAAAATCTACAAACAGAAAATCCCCAGGGGAAGATAACTTCAATGTACAATTATTTCAATATGCTTAGGTACCATTACTCACAAAACTGTTGAGCTTTGTAAGTACTTGGAAATACAGCAACATACCAGAGGATTGGCAAACAGCAAGTTGTTATCCCATTATTTAAAAAAGGCGCTCGCAGAAAATTTGACAGTTATCGAGGTATTTGTCTTATGAACTCTGGGTGCAACATATATGTAAAAATAATTACAAATAATGAGAGGTACTTTCGGAAACGTTTCTTACTAAAGAACTGAACGGGTTTCGCATGGGAACACAGTGTTTCTCCAATCTCCCAAATTATTGAAGAACATACAAATACAATCATCCCACATACATAGCTTCTATTGACTACGAGAAAGCTTTTGATAAAGGTAGGAGTTAAATTACGGAAAATTTTCAAAAAGAATGGTATATCTCATATCTAATAAGTACAGTTCAGTGTGTGTATATACACAGCAAAATCAAGAACCAAAAGAAAATCCGATTACGAGAAACATCTTTTAAGGAATGAGGCAAGGGTGTCCTTCATCACACACATTATTTAATACATACATTGATGACGTCATAAATAAATGGCAGAATAAAGTAGTGCATCATTATAAGCTTGATAATAATGTTACGAATACACTCCTGTTTGTAGATGATCAAATAACCTTAGTGGACTCAGGAGATAAATTACAGAGAGCAATTTGGTTCTTGCGCAAGGTGGCAAGATGTTGATGTTAGTATATGACTGCTGAATAACAGCCCTGTTCGAAACACTATGACAGTACCTAAAAATAAAACTAAGGTAATGGAATTTCATGGTAGGGATCATTTAAGAGCAAAATTAATAACTGATGATAAGCCGCCAAAACAACTAAATACTTTTAAATACCTGGGATGTAAGGTCTCGTATATCACCTGCAACCATCAAGAATAAAAGCAGGAAAAATTCCAGCAGATGGTGGATACTATAAATCGCAATCGCCTCAGAAAAGTTACAAAACAGACAGTACTAAAATTTTATACTGCGACGGTAGTGTCAGTTCTAACTTATGGATCGGGGAGTTGCACTCTAGCCGCCAATCAAAGGCAGAAGATTGGGGCAGCAGAGAGGAGTCTCCCAAGGCTTCTAACTGATTACAAAATCGTTGGTGGGATAGAAAATATTGAAATGAGAAATGAACTGGGTCAAAAGCCTATTTCAGAAAATAGAGGAGTCAGAAAGAAATGGAATGTACACATTCAAAAGATGCCACAAGAACAAGTACCTTAAGTGACATACAGATATCCATCTAAAGGGAAAAGTAGTGTTGGGCATCCTAAGGAGAGATAGGAAGATGAGCTGCAATCTGCTTGAAATTGGAACAGGCAAGGATGGTTAAACCAAAACTAGATATGATGACGATGATGATTTTGATGATGATGACAGAGACTGAAATACATCCAACAAATGACTGAGAACGTAGAGCGAAAGTGGTCAAGAGCTGACTTCGCGGCCTGCCGCATCAAACAGGTCATGCCAATGACGGCTAATAATAATAATAAAAAAAATAAAAGAATTGGAACACACCACATGCTGACTAGCAACCATCCAGAAGTTATCTGCAACGACAGTGGGTAGTGGAGGAACACCGTAAAAACTCCTTACCAAAGTTGTGGCCTGTGTGAGAGCACGCTACAGTGCATGCAGTGCCGTCTGTGGTGACAGCACACTTTATAAAGAATCGTGCCTCACATTTTGTAATGTCCAGGGGATCATCATAAATGGTGGTGGCTCCAGTGTAATTACTGTCTTTGTATATAAGTGTCATTTCTGTTCTACACATTCTGCATTCCTTTGAGTTGCCTCCTATACTACACTGAAGAACCAAAGGAACTGATACACCTACCCAACATCGTGTAGGGTACCCGGGAGCATGCACAAGTGCCGCAACACAACGTGGCAGAGATTCGAATAACGTCTGAAGTAGTGCTGGATGGAACTGACCCCATGAATCCTGCAGGGCTGTCCATAAATCACGAGCACGAGGGGCTGGAGATTTCTCCTGAACAGCACGTTGCATGGCCTCCCACATATGCTCAATAATATTCATGTCTGGGGAGTTTGGTGGCCATCGGATGCGTTTAAATTCAAAAGAGTGTTTCTGGAGCCGCTCTGTAGCAATTCTGGATGTCTATGGTGCCGCATTGTCCTGCTGGAATTGTCCAAATCTGTCAGAATGCACAATGGACATGAATGGATGCAGGTGACCAAACAGGATGCTCACCTAAGTCTCAGCTCTCAGTGTCGTATCTAGAATCACTCCAACTGCACACGCCCCAGACCATTACAGAGCCTCCACAAGCATGAACAATCCCCTGCTGACATGCTCGATCCATGGATTCATGAGGTTATCTCCATACCCGTACACGACCATCCGTTCGATACAATTTGAAAGGAGATTTGTCGGACCAAGCAACATGTTTCCGGTCATCATGAATCCAATTTCGATGTTGACGGGCCTAGGCGACTCGTAAAGCTCTGTGCCTTGCATTCATCAAGGGTACACGAGTGGGTCTTTGGCACCGGAGTCCATATCCATGATATTTAGTTGAATGGTTCGCACGCTGACTCTTGTTGATGGCCCAGCATTGAAATCCGCAGCTACTTGCGAAAGGGTTGCACTTCTGTGTCACGTTGAACGATTCTTTTCAGTCGTCATTGGTCCCGTTCTTGCAGGATCTTTTTCCGGTCGCAGCGATGTCGGAGATTTGACGTTTTACCGGATTCCTGATATTCACTGTACACTCGTGAAATAGTAGAACGGAATAATTCGAACTTCATCGCTACCTCGGAGATGGTGTGTCCCATTGTTCGTGCGCTGACTATAACACCACGTTCAAACACACTTAAAAGTTGATAACCTGCCACTGTATCAGCAGTAACCGATCTACCAACTGCACAAGACATTTATTGTCTTACATAGGCGTTGCCGACCGCAACACCGTATTCTGCCTGTTTACGCATCTCTGTATGTGAATTAAGATGCCTGTACCAGCTTCTTTGGCCCTTCAGTGTTATAGTAACAAGTCTTTCCATGTATGGTCGAAGTTTCATCGAGTTCTGTTATATGGCAGTGACCAATCGTGGAAACATTACTTTCGTCCTTAAGTTTTTCGCATCAGTATATAGTTAACTGGAACTCTGTTTCTTTACAGAAATTTACTAGCCCATACTAAACAAAAATGTTCCTATTTTTCAGAAGAGGACAGTCCGCAGCTTTCTGATAATTGTTCTTGAATTCATTGGAAGGAAGATTTTAGAGCCTTACTGCAGGAAAGATACTGTAGCGTAAGAATGGACAGGAACTGTGGTTTGGTACTGAATGTATTACAGATAATAAAGCAGCACAATATGAATACAATGAGAATACTGAGTGTCGAACCGTCATAGGAAGGTTACAAAACATGAAAAAGAATTTTCTTATTGGAAACAGTGCCCTTTGCAACCTTCAGTTCTTCAGAAAATATTCAGCTGTTGGAGAAGGGAGTATTTTTGTTGAAACTGTCGAAATGCTTCACTATTTACTTTGTGCTTTCAGAAAAACACTCTTCTCTCTGGCACAGGAATGTTCACCGACACATTGTTCCATATATGAAATACTGAAAGTGGATTGAGCTGAGGGATATTCGATTCACCTAGACTGGGTATGCTAGAGTACAACACGCGTGAACAACTCAGTTTACAAAAATGTTTCCTGTAGCAAGATGTAACAAATCACTTTTATCGTCGTACGTGCACTTGCTTCACAAAGGTGACACATGACAACATAAAGTTTGTAAAAACCTGTATCATTTTCTTTTCAGTAAGGACCACAAATTCTGTTTGACATGCACCACAAAATCACACGTCTTGGCCGCCTCACACTTTGCTGCAAAAAGGTCGGCAATGCTTTCTGAGGTATTCTACGTAGTAGCGTATATTCAATAACAGATAGCCCCAGATCAGAATCAACTAACATTTATTTTTATTCCACAAAAAATAGTAAAGAAAAACACGTTCCGCATTGAGTTAGTTTGCCATTCTAACAAAGAGATAAATGAATGACATTCAAATCAATTTAGATCACTTAGTCTTTGTCCATACCGGATCGCACTCAGCACCGTGATGCCATACGAGGAGCGGGCTGAAGTAAATGTAGGTTTCTACGGTCGAAACTAGAGATGGGTCGTTCGCGAACTAGCGGGTCCAAAGAAAAGGTTCACCAAACTGAACGACACGAGCGAGGAACGGATTCTAAGGAACGGTCTTTCATAGTTCACTTCGGTCGCGGCTTTCTTCTTATAGTTCCCGGGAACGGGAAACGGTCGGTCTCGTTCCCCCAACTGTAAGGGCGGCCGGCCTCGTTCCAGTCTCGGTCCCGTTCCCGTCTCTGTCTCGGTCTCGCTCTCGCTCGGCCGGACTCGTCCTTCTTCGCGGGGCCACTCGTAGCAGTTCCACTGTCGACTGCTCATAATTCAGTATCGAGTTGTTGTTGTTCGTTTCGTTCGCTTCGCACGCCCATTCTAGATCTGTTTCAAACTTTTTTGAACTCTGAACTTCTAGTACTTTTCGTATTCTATTCAGCGTCCAGGACCAGTAATTAAAATGTATTTTATAATTACGTAAATTACATAAAAGTTACGTGGTATGTAACACATCTTTTCAGTGTCAGCATACTTCACTATTTCGATAAACAGCAGAAGAAATATTTATAAAAAGACAAGATTCTTTGTGATTAGACATGCAAAGGACGTCGTCACGGGACACACGATTGGCCATTATCCGTCTTTTTTTGATCCAAGGTAAAAGAGCATGTTCATTTTTATGGAAATTAGACCGACTTACAACCGAACGAAGCCCTCGCTTCGTAATCGAGTATACTGTGTCACATTTTGTAAAGTGTATATGGTAACTCCCGCCCCATGAACTATGGAACTAGCCGTTGGTGAGGAGGCTGGCGTGCCTCAGCGATACAGATGGCCGTGCCGTAGGTGCAACCACAACGGAGGGGTATCTGTTGAGAGGCCAGACAAACATGTGGTTCCCGAAGAGGGGCAGCAGCCTTTTCAGTAGTTGCAGGGGCAACAGTCTGGATGATTGACTGATCTGGCCTTGTAACACTAACCAAAACGGCCTTGCTGTGCTGGTACTGCGAACGGCTGAAAGCAAGGGGAAACTACAGCCGTAATTTTTCCCGAGGGCATGCAGCTTTACTGTATGGTTAAATGATGATGGCGTCCTATTGGGTAAAATATTCCGGAGGTAAAATAGCCCCCATTCGGATCTCCGGGCGGGGACTACTCACGACGACGTTATCAGGAGAAAGAAAACTGCAGTTCTACGGATCGGAGCGTGGAATGTCAGATCTCTTAGTCGGGCAGATAGGTTAGAAAATTCAGGTAGTGAAGGGAGACGATAATTTAATAGTCATGGGTTACTGGAATTCGAGAGTAGGAAAAGGGAGAGAAGGAAACATAGTAGATGAATATGGATTGGGGTTAAGAAATGAAAGAGGAAACCGTCTGGTAGAATTTTGCACAGAGCAGAACTTAATCATAGCTAACACTTGGTTCAAGAATCATAAAAGACGGTTGTATACATGGAAGAATCCTGGAGATACTAGTAGGTATCAGGTAGATCATATAATGGTAAGAGAGCGATTTAGGAACTAGGTTTTAAATTGTAAGACATTTCCAGGGGCAGATGTGGACTCTGACCACAATCTATTGGTTATGAACTGTAGATTAAAACTGAAGAAACTGCAAAAAGGTGGGAATTTAAGGAGATGGGAACTGGATAAACTGACTAAATCAGAGGTTGTAAAGAGTTTCAGGGAGAGCATAAGGGAACAATTACAGGAATGGGGGAAAGAAATACAGTAGAAGAAGAATGGGTAGCTCTGAGGGATGAAGTAGTGAAGGTTCAAAAATGGTTCAAATGGCTCTGAGCACTATGGGACCTAACTGATGTGGTCAGAAGTCCCCTAGAACTTAGAACTACTTAAACCTAACTAACCTAAGGACATCACACACATCCATACCCGAGGCAGGATTCGAAACTGCGACCGTAGCGGTCGTGCGGTTCCAGACTGTAGCGCCTTTAACCGCTCGGCCACTCCGGCCGGCCGAAGTAGTGAAGGCAGCAGAGGATCAAGTAGGTAAAAAGGCGACGGCTAGTAGAAATCCTTGGGTAACAGGAGAAATATTGAATTTAATTAATGAAAGGAGAAAATATAAAAATGCAGTAAATGAAGCAGGCAAAAAGGAATACAAACGTCTCAAAAATGAGATCGACAGGAAGTGAAAAATGGCTAAGCAGGGATAACTAGAGGACAAATGTAGGGCTTTAGGGGCTTACCTCACTAGGGGCAAGATAGATACTGCCTACAGGAAAATTAAAGAGACCTTTGGAGAAAAGAGAACCACTTGTATGAATAACAAGAGCTCAGATGGAAACCCAGTTTTAAGCAAAGAAGGGAAAGCAGAGGTGGAAGGAGTATAGAGGGGGTCTATACAAGGGCGATGTACTTGAGGACAATATTATAGAAATGGAAGAGGATGTAGATGGAGATGGATTGGGAGATACGATACTACGTTAAGAGTTTGACAGAGCACTGAAAGACCTGAGAAGAAACAAGGCCTCGGGAGTAGACAACATTACACTAGAACTACTGACGGCCTTGGGAGAGCCAGTCATGACAAAACTCTACCATCTGGTGAGCAAGATGTATGAGACAGGCGAAATACCCTCAGACTTCAAGAAGAATATAATAATTCCAATCCCAAAGAAAGCAGGTGTTGACAGAGGCGAAAATTACCGAACTATCAGTTTAATAAGTCACAGCTGCAAAAAACTAACACGAATTCTTCACAGACGAATGGAAAAACTGGTAGAATCCGACCTCGGGGAAGATCAGTTTGGATTCCGTAGAAATGTTGGAACACGTGAGGCAATACTGACCTTACGACTTATCTTAGAAGAAAGAGTAAGGAAAGGCAAACCTACGTTTCTAGCATTTGTAGACTTGGAGAAAGCTTTTGACAATGTTGACTGGAATACTCTCTTTCAAATTCCAAAGGTGGCAGGGGCAAAATGCAGGGAGCGTAATGCTATTTACAATTTGTACAGAAACCAGATGGCAGTTAGAAATGTTGGAACACATGAGGCAATACTGACCTTACGACTTATCTTAGAAGAAAGATTAAGGAAAGGCAAACCTACGTTTCTAGCATTTGTAGACTTGGAGAAAGCTTTTGACAGTGTTGACTGGAATACTCTCTTTCAAATTCTAAAGGTGGCAGGGGCAAAATACAGGGAGCGTAAGGCTATTAACAATTTGTACAGAAACCAGATGGCAGTTATAAGAGTCGAGGGGCACGAAAGGGAAGCAGTGGTTGGGAAGGGAGTGAGACAGGGTTGTAGCCTCTCCCCGATGTTATTCAATCTGTATATTGAGCAAGCAGTAATGGAAACAGAAGAAAAGTTCGGAGTAGACATTAAAATCCAAGGAGAAGAAATAAAAACTTTGAGGTTCGCCGACGACATTGAAATTCTGTCAGAGACAGCAAAGGACTTGGAAGAGCAGTTGAACGGAGTGGACAGTGTCTTGAAAGGAGGATATATGATGAACATCAACAAAACCAAAACGACGATAATGGAATTAAGTCGGGTGATTCTGAGGGAATTAGATTAGGAAATGAGACACTTAAACTAGTAAAGGAGTTTTGCTATTTGCGGAGCAAAGTAACTGATGATGGTCGAAGTAGAGAGGATATAAAATGTAGACTGGCAATGGCAAGGAAAGCGTTTCTGAAGAAGAGAAATTTGTTAACATCGAGTATAGATTTAAGTGTCAGGAAGTCGTTTCTGAAAGTATTTGTATGGAGTGTAGTCATGTATGGAAGTGAAACATGGACGATAAATAGTTTGGACAAGAAGAGAATAGAAGCTTTCGAGATGTGGTGCTACAGAAGAATGCTGAAGATTAGATGGGTAGATCACATAAGTAATGAGGAGGTATTGAATAGAATTGGGGAGAAGAGGAGTTTGTGGCACAACTTGACTAGAAGAAGGGATCGGTTGGTAGGACATGTTCTGAGGCATCAGGGGATCACAAATTTAGCATTGGAAGGCAGTGTGGAGGGTAAAAATCGTAGAGGGAGACCAAGAGATGAATACACTAAGCAGATTCAGAAGGATTTAGGTTGCGGTAAGTACTGGGAGATGATGAAGCGTGCACAGGATAGAGTAGCATGGAGAGCTGCATCAAACCAGTCTCAGGACTGAAGACCACAACAACGACAACATATGATAACTCCTGGAATATTATTTCAATGGTGGCGTACGAAAAATCGGTCCCGAGTACTAGACTGCTCATTGTCGCTTACCAATAGTCATCTATTGTTTGCATTAGCTTATTTGTTATTTCTTCACTGCCTAGCCTCGCGGGATTAGCCGAGCGGTCTTGGGCGCTGCAGTCATGGACTGTACGGCTGGTCCTGGCGGAGGTTCGAGTCCTCCCTCGGGCATGGGTGTGTGCGTTTGTCGTTAGGATAATTTAGGTTACGTAGTGTGTAAGCTTCGGGACTGAAGACCTTAGCAGTTAAGTGCCATCAGATTTCAATTACACACACACACACACACACACACACATACACACACTCTTACACACGCATTTCACTGCCTAATTATTACATGTTTATCCATTTTGCTCGTAGCGGTCAATAAATCGTGCGTAACTGGCGAGCAGTCTGTATTCGGGACCGGTTTTTCGTGCGCCACCTTATATTATTTCACTGCGATCAGGCACATTACGCTACAGTTGACTAAACGAGGTGTTTTGCAGAATCACGAAAATTACAAGTGTGTGAGAATTCTGTTATGAATAAAAACTCCCCCTCTTGACGCATTCCCTCATTAGTCACCTGTGCTACTAATTTTCAGTTTTTCATAAGAATCATATACCAAGTCTAATGAACAGTGAACGAGTAAAAATGAACGGTTCCCAAAAAAGAGCGATCACCAGTGAACTGGTTCCCAAGGATGGACGACTTTGTCCATCTCTAGTCGAAACGTCGACAACAGTCGGGACTTCGGTGTGCTGACATCTTGCCCCTCCATAACACATCCCATGTTGAATGACTGAGTATGACAGAGCTCTCGGTCGATTATCGCGAGGTTTTTAGGGTCTGATGTGGGGGTTCCCTTCCAGCCTCCGCCCATGTTTGAAAGTTATTAGTTCCACAGAAGGAATACCGATGACTGGAGTATGTGCACAAATTTACTATTGGGATAATAAATCTGAAATTAGTTTGGCACTGACACATTCTCCTGAATTGTGGCAAAGTTGATTCGTTTGTATAGTAACGGCAACTACCCAGTGTGGACCGTGTAAGTTCCACACTAGGATACCAGTATTGGAGGACTGTGTCCTTGGGAGTGGTGGTGAGGGGTTGGGGGTGGGCATCTCGGGGGAGCAGAAGTTCCCTGGGTAAAGGGCAGCTGCTCATAGTGACTGCAGTGCGGTTCCGCCAGATTGGAAACGCGTCGTGTAGATTCTGGTATCCACTCTCCTTCGGAACTGCTTACAGTGAGTCAGTGAATCAAATTCACGAGGAGTGACAAGGCGCCATCTTAAATACACGCCTGAAAGAGTTATATTTGCTCGATGCTTGGATGGTATATGTTTTGAGGAGGCAAAGCACTGCTTCCGATCATGTAGCTGCTGTGAGTGAGCTATGCGTCACTTGTCTCGAAGCTTGGGTCAAAGCTAGTGCCACATCTTTCCGTGGTGGCGGCTGGGATTCCACTTCAAAACAGACTGGTCACTAATAAAGCTTGAAACTTCTTGGCAGTATGCCTTTCGCAGGCACTACCCAAAAATTTTGTTCTACTAACCGACTTGTGTTGTTCGATACGCTGTGGCTGCCATCTTGGTCTGTCAACTGAGTGTCACCTGAAGAGCTAGAACAAAGACAACTTCATCACGAAGCCTCCAGAGCGTGCAGCTGGAGGCAAGGGGTAGCGTCTTTGATTAGTAATGAAATCATTCTCAGCCCCGAGTTCGGACCTCGCCAGTACCCAAAAATTTTGAGTAAAAATCGTCAAGCAGTGGAGACTCAACTTCTTGTATAAAAAGTCACTCTTATTCTGTCAAAGGCCTTTCCAAAGAGGGTGGAGGATCTGAGAGAGGCTCAGGGCACTCTCTTGTCCTGGGGTGGGAAACTGCCCTAACGGCATAAGAATCAGCAGTGACGAAACGGCACGTGGATGCAGAAGGCCATGGAAACCGATGCATTAATGAGTATCCACAGGCCGTGTGGCCTGTAACTGAAAAAGTGTCGTGATGATCTCTTGATTGGAAAAAGATTATGGACTACTCCCCCATTCGGATCTCTGGGAGGGGACTGCCAAGGGGGTCATGACCATGAGAAAAAAATTCAATAACCAACGAAAGAAGGACATGGGTTATCAGACGTTTTAACGTAGCAGAGAAGCTAGAAAATCTGAAAAGGGAAATGCTAAGGCTCAGTGTAGGTGCTGTGGGGTCGGTGAAGTGAAATCGAAATAAGACACGGCTTTCTGGTCAGATGAGTATTGGGTAATATCAGCAGCAGCAGACAATTGTACAACGGGAGTAGGATTCGTTTTGAACGGGGAAGTAGGGTAGAGAGTGTGTTACTGTGAGCAGTTCAGTGATAGGCTTGTTCAGAATCGACAGGAAACTAACAACGGCAACAATAATTCAGGTATGCATGCCGACGTCGCAAGTCGAAGATGAAGAGATAGAGACTGTGTATGAGGATATTGAACGGGTAGTTCAGTACGTAATGGGAGATGCAAATGTAATAGTCATGGTTAATTGGCATGCGGTTGCAGGAGAAGGAGTAGAAGAAAGGTATGCCGGAAAATGTGGGCTTGGTACTAGAAATGACAAACTAAGAAAGACTAATTGAGTTTTGCAATAAATTTCAGCTAGTGAAAGACAATACTCAGATCAAGAATCACGTGAGGAGGACGTATACCTTGAAAAAGCCGAGACATATTAAAAGAATTCAGTAGATTACATCATGATTAGGCAGAGATTCTGAAATCAGATACTGAACTGTAAGTCGTACTCAGGAGCGTATATGGACTCTTAACACAATTGAAGAATAGGCTGAAGTTCAAGAGATTAGTCAGGAAAGTGAAATGTTTGCATGAAAAATGTGAAGAATTCGAAAAATAAATGTTTGTCGGAAGGACTGATTATGCATACAGGAAAGTCAAAACAACCTTCGGTGAAATTAAAAGCAAGGGTGGTATCATTAAGAGTGCAATGGAAAATTCTCTGTTAAGTGCAGAGGAGAAAGCGGATGGGTGCGAAGAGCAGACTGAAGAACTCTATGAGGGGGAAGACTTGTAAAATAACGAGACAGAAGGAAAAAGAAAACAGGAGTTGATATAGAGGAGATAGGGGATACAATATTAGAATCATAATTTAAAAGAGTTTTGGAAGGTTTACGATCGAATAAGGCAGACAGGTTGGAGAAAATTCAATCAGAATTTCTGAAATCTTTGGGGACGACGTTGGTGTGTAGAATGTTTGAGTCTGACGATGAACAATCTGACTTTGGGAAAAAAAACATCCACACAGTTTCGAAGATTTCAAGAACCGACGAGAGCGAGAATTATCGCACAATTAGCATAACAGCTAGTGCATCCAAGTTCCTGATAAGAATAATACACAACAGAATGGAAAACGAAGTTTAGAATGTGTCAGATGACGATCTGTTTGACTATATGAAATATAAATGCACGAGAGACGCATTTCTGACATTTCGGGTGATAATGGAAGCAAGACTAAAAAAAATTCAAGGCACGTTCATAGGATTCGTCGACTTGCAAAAATGTTTGACAGTGTCAAATGATGCTAGACGCTCTAATTCCGGGTAAAACTGTAGAGGAAAGGTGGTAATATTCAGGATGTAGAAGAACCAAGAGGGAAAATAACAGTGGAAGACCAAAAAGGAAGGGCTCGGATTAAAATGGGTGAAGACAGGGATATAGTCTATCGCCCCTACTGTTTAATCTATACATAGAAGAAGCAATAACGGAAATAAAAAGAAGGTTCAAGAGTGGGAGTGAAATTGAAGTTGAAAGTATATCAATGATGAGATTCGCTGATAACACTGCCATCGTCAGTGAAAGTGAAGAATAATTACAGAATCTGCTGAATAGAATGAACAGTCTAATGAGTATAGAATATGGACTGAGAGTAAATCGAAGAAACACAAGAGTGATGAGAAGAAGCAGAAATGAAAACAGCAAGAAACTTGACATAAGAATCGGTGATGACGAAGAAGATGAAGTTAAAGAATTCTTCTAACTAGGCAGCAAAATAACCCACGATGGAAGGAGCAAGGAGGACATAAAAAGCGGACTAGCGCACGCAAGGGAGGCATTCAGCGAAGTCTGCTAATATCAAATATAGGTCTTAAATTGAGGAAGAAAATTCTGAAAATGTACGTTTGGAGCACAGCGTTCTGTGGGGAAACCGGAACAGAAGAAGCATTTGAGATGTGGTGCTACAGAAGAGTGTTAAAAATTAGATGGACTGATATCGTAAGGAATGAGGGTTTCTCCACAGAGAAGGAATATATGGAAAACACTAACAAGAACAAGGGACAGAATGATAGGACATCTGTTAAGGCATCAGTGAGTAACTTTGTTGGTACTAAACGGATTTATGGAGAGTAAAAGCTGTGGGTTAAGACAGAGACTGGAATACATGTGTTACATAATTGAGGACGTAAGTTGCAACTGTTACTCTTAAATGGAAAGGCTGGCACAGGAAAGGAATTCATGACGGGCCTCATCAAATCAGTCAGAAGACAGACAAAAAAAAAAAAAAAAATGCTGTGGCCACATGCGAAGGCCTTGCATATATCATCCCTCTCCCCCTGGAGAAAGATTGTGTAGCCTTCATAATATCAGACAGTCCTGTGCCTCTCTCACGTGAGAGGGAAAAGATTGCAGTGACGGCATCATGGGGACATCAAAACGGTTGAGCGCATAGGAGTCGTCGTCGCGTACAAGGATGTGGACTTCCTTGGATGCTGAGTCCCTGTCCCTGTCATTGTATACCAGAGGTCGTGAATACTAGTGTGGATGGTCCGAGTGTGGCTGTAAGAACTGGAACTGGCTCATATGGGACTCACCTGTAATGGATCTGGAAAGAAAAATATCATAGCATCATTTCCTTGGACAGCCCGATCGCTGGTAAGGCAAGGTACGTGATCTAGAGTGGACTACCTTTTCGAGGGTGGATTTCCAAAGTGGAGCAACGAACGAGACTGTTAAGTGCGACTGGTCCTCTGCATAGGTTGCCCCAAGGAACAGCTGTGGCCATCCCAAGAGAGGCGAGGTGCTACCTGTGAGCGACGCTGTCGTCATCTGACTAAGAGTTCATGCTGTATGGACCAAATCAATGTGGACTACAACCTGTAGTCTGACTCTTCTGTCTGAAAGTAGTCTTGGGTATCATTCATTCAACTGGCTCTGGTAGTAGTGTCTGTGTGTAGGGAAGTAAAAGTCAACTGTATGAAACACTACGTTGGCCAATACCAGAGTCCACACATGTCCCTGTTGCCGAAGCCTAGTCTTGGCGGAACCTGGTGACCGTGCTTGCGCCTCCACACAGTGGTGGTTCTGGTGGGCCCATGACGCTGAAGAGCTAGATGGATACCTAGCGAGTCTCTGACCGCCTAACTGAAACTGTGGGCGGCACTTTGGCCAAAGAGTCCACTCGTTTACTGTATGGAGTCGTCGGCAGAAGCCAGACACAGAACAAGCCAAGTCCCTACAAGGGCAAGTCAATCTAAACACTAATTTGGAGAGACAAATTGCTTGGCTGTTACGGAGGGTGGCAATCTATGATGCAAGAGAAAGTCCATGGTCTCGTGCTGCTGCCACAGCGGGATGGCTGAGTACTACACTCGAAGAGTCTGCCGCTCCATTGACAGACTTACGGAGTGCACGAGCTAGGACCACAACTGCAGCATCTCACGTGAATGTTTAGCAGTGACTTTATTGAACACAGAAACTAACGCGCTGCCTGGAGTGTCAGCAGGCAGTGGAGAAATCCCACCATCAACCGGGGTGAATGCAGGAAGCAAAACAGAAAAGGAATCAATCTGCAGATGAAAGATTCTGTTCAAAAAAGGACTGAGTGCTGGAAGTGGCGCCACAGGGGTTTCCTAAATTTGCAGAAAACATCGCGAAAGCGCCTCCTATTGAAACTTTGAAAATTTGTTGCGCCCAGAGGATGCCTGGTTGTAAGAAAGCACTCTGAAATAAAAAAAAAATTATAGGTAGCTTGCTACAGCCGTGAGATATTTATAGAAAAGCACTCTTATTTGCCTGTTGACGTTCAGCAGTTCATGTGTAATTTATACAAGTTTTGTAAGAGTTTACGAAACTCTGACTATGTTGCATTTTACGTTTTGATAATTCTACCTTTGGTACCACAAAGTGTATTCTATGAGAAATATGCATTTCTCGTGGTAGCGTTTTTGATTAGTAATCAAAACGTCCTTGGTCTCGGGTTCGAACCACTCTACGCTTAAATTTGGAATAAAACTCATCAGCAATGGCGGCTGAAAACTCCGGAATAAGAAGTCACCCTAATTCAGCCAACGGTCGTGTCAAAGGGAGCAGAGGAGTGGACAGAGGTTCAGAGCACTATTTTGCCCTTAGGATGGGAACCTGCTCCTAAAGGGAGAAGAATCAGCAATGATCAACTGCATGAAGATGTAGAAGACAATGGAAGCCACTGCAATACAAACACACAATGCATATCCACTGGACATTAGGCTTGTAACTGAAATTAGGTTTGCCGGCCATAGTGGCCGAGCGGTTCTAGGCGCTACAGTCTGGAACCGCGCGACCGCTACTGTCGCAGGTTCGAATCCTGTCTCGGGCATGGATATGTATGATGTCCTTAGGTTAGTTAGGTTTAAGTAGTTCTCAGTTCTAGGGGACTGATGACCTGAGAAGTTAAGTCCCATAGTGCTCAGCGCCATTTTTTGAAACTAGGTTTATAACAGAAAATGGTCATGGTGATCTCTCCGTTGGCAACAGGTTCATCATTAGTCCCTCATTCAATTCTCTGGGAGGAGACTGACAAGAGGGACGTGTCAACGAGAAAAAGATTGAATAAACAACGAAGGGATAACGTTCTGCGAGTCGGGGCGTGAAATGTCAGAAGTCTGAACAACTTCGGGAAGCTAGAAAATCTGGAAAGAGAAATAATAATGCTCAATCTAGAAAATACGTTGGGCACGAGTAAATTGAAATCGAAGGAAGAAAAGGATTTCTGGTCAAATGAGTAGATGGTAATATCACCAGCAGCTTAAAATTGTATAACGGTAGTAGGATTCGTTGTGAATTGGACGGTAGCGCAGAGAGTGAATGACTGTGAACAGCTCAGTGATCGGGTTGTTCCCATCAGAATCGACAGCAAAAAAACACCAACAACGATAGTTTATGCATATATGCTGACACCAAAAGCTGAAAATGAAGCGATAGAAAATGTATCTGAGGATATTGTACTTCGGTACGTAAACGGCGATGAAATTCTAATAGTCATGTAAAATTGGAATGTGGTTCTAAGGGAATGAGTAAAAAAAACGGGTTACGAGAAGACATGGACTTTTTACTAGGAATGAGAGATGAGAAAGACTGAGTTGTGTAATAAATTTCAGCTAGTAACAGCAAATACTCTCTTCATGAATCACAAGAGGAGGAGGTATACTCGGAAAAAACCGGAAGACATGGAGAGAGTTCAGTTAGATTACATCATAGTCTGGTAGAGAATCCGAAATCAGATACTAGACCGCAAGGCGTAATCGTGAGCATATATATAATCAGATCATAATTTAGTAGTGATGAAGAGTAGTCTGATTGTAAGACACTAGTTGGGAAGAATGAATACGGAAAAGAGTGGGATACGGAAGTAAAAAGGGGAGAAAAGATGCGCTTGATTTTTCTCTAAGGAATATCTCAGTAGGTAGTGCAGTTTAAGAGGAATGGACTTCTCTAAAAAGAAGTTGGAAAAAACATAGGTAGAAAGAAGGTAACTGCGAATATCCCGTGGATAACAGAACAAATAATTAAGATGATCGTAGAAAAAAGGAAGTACAAAAATGTTCAGAGAAATTCAGGAATAGAAAAAAACAAGCGAATTTGGAATGTAATAAGTAGGAAGTGCAGGGAAGTTAAGGCGAAATGACTGCAGGAAAAATGTGAAGATATCTTAAATGAAATGATTATCGCAAGGACAGTCTCAGCATATAGAAAAGTCAAAACAGCATTCGGTGAAAGTAAAAGCAAGGTTGGTAAGGTTAAGAGTGAAATGGAAATTCCACTGTTAAATGCACAAGAGAAAAGGGATAGGCGGGAAGACTACACTGAAGGCCTCCGTGAGGGGGCAGAGTTGTCATAACGTGATAGAAGAAGAAACTGGAGTCGACAGGGAGAAATAGTGGATTCAGTATAAGAATTAGAAATCAAAATAACTATGGAAGACTTTTGATCAAATATTGCGGAAGGGATAGATAAGTTTTCATCGGAGTATCTAAAATCATTGTGGGAAGCGGGAACAAAAGGACTATTGACGTTGGTACGTAGAATACACGAGTTTGGCTATATACCATCTGGTTTCCGGTAAAACATCATCCACACAATTCCGAAGATTGGAAGAGCTGACAAGTGTGCGACTTATCGTACAAGCAGCTTAACAGCTCATGCATCCAAGTTGCCGACAAGAATAATACACAGAAGAATGGAAAAGAAAATTTACGTTGCCTTAAATGACGATCAGGCTTTAGAAAAGGTAAATGCACCAGAGTAGCGATTCTGACGTTTCGGTTGATAATGGAAGCAAGACTAAAGAAAAATCAAGACACATTGATACGATTTGTCGACTTGTAAAAGCTTCGGCTATGTCAAATGTTAACAGACGTTCAAAATTATGAGAAAAGCTAGAGAGAGAAAGGCGGTTAACATCGAAGAAAGACGTACTTAATGAGAAGTAGCTGAAATGAGAACTGTGAGAAACTTATCATTAGCATAGCTGATCAAGAAGGAGATAAAGTTAAGGAATTCTGTTACGTAGACAACTTAGTAAACTTGACGGACGAAGCAAGAAGGACATCAAAAGTAGACTTGCACTACAAAAGGACATTCATGGCAACTAGTATGAATAAATGCTTCAATTAGAAGAAGACATTTCTGAGAAGGTACTTTTGAAGCACACAATTTTATGGTAGTGAAACATGGACTAGAACAGAATATGATTGAAGCATTTGAGCTGTGGCTCTAGAGAAGAACGTTGAAAATTAGGTTTACTGATAAGGTGAGGAATGAGGAGATTCTCTGAAAATCGATAAAGAAAGGAATATATGGAAAACACTTACAAGAAGAAGAGACAGGATGGTAGGACGTCTCTTAAAACATCAGGGAATAACTTCCTTGGTACTAGAGGGAGCTGTAGAGAATAAAAACTGAGCTGTAGAAGAAGACAGAGATTGGAATACGTCTAGCAAATAACTGAGGATGTAGGTTGCAAATGCTACTCTGAGATGAAGAGGTTGGCAGAGGAGAAGAGTGTTGAAGTTTTCAAGTGTGTGTGAAATCTTATGGGACTTAACTGCTAAGGAGAGGAGAAGAATTCATGGCGGAATACCGATGACTAAGAAAAAAGATCTGATAATTTTCCCCTCCAATTGATAGCGGTTGAATAAATATAATTTTTACATATGGCTCGTAAATAAAAATGCTGTGCTATAAACACCGAAAAATAAATATCAGCAAGCACGTTGAACTCAGACGGCATATGTCAGCTCAGTGCTGGCCGAAGCGTTGAGGGGTATCCTGAACATTTGCAATGGATATGGACGGGCTGGAAGATCAAGTGCGTCACGACTGATGTCAAGGAAAGTGGAGCGTGTGGTTGAGCTCTAAGAATTTGAAAACAAGGCGGGACCGTGGGGGTGCTGCAGCGTTGTGGAAGACGACTTGTACTGTTTATTGTGTGTGTGAGCACTGAATTCTAGCAAGGAGTCCAGTGATGTCATGGAAATCGGCACAGAAAGCGTACTGTGCGCCTGAACACAAAATTTATCGCGTGAAGTGCAATAGTCCTTGAGATGCGATGCTAACTTTACGTAAGGTTGAGTATGAGGGTATTGACTGGGGTTAAGAGGTTGTGGAACATGACGACCGCGAGCGCCAGAGTGAACTGAGACATCAGCTCGTTGTTGTGTGTCACCTGGAACTAAGGAGGCTTGAAGTGTTACTTGAATGTTTCGATATCGTCGCATTTAAGAACAGGAATGAAACATGGAAAAAGGTATGAAACGTGGAAACCAATTATACCCATCGGCAACTGGTGGAGCAAAACTTGAAAAATTGTACCCTCGTCGTTTAACATTGGTGGGACGGAATACTTGAAACCGTAAACAGCTGATACGTTCTGCGCCACTGGAGCACAAGAAAATCAGAGACGAAGTAAACAACGCAGAACACGACTATGAGAAAAGAACTGAAGTAAACTCTCCTCCTTGGAGTACATTTTGTCCATCTGACTTGATCCAGATTACCTGGAGTTTAGTGTAAACGACAGTTCACCAGTGGCGTAGCGTGAGGGGAGACTTTGAGACTTAGTCTCCCCTGTATTCGTGCTTAAAAAAGATTCAATAGTAATTCATAACAAAAATATAGATAACTTTCTGCTAAGAGCTCTAAATGTGCGAAGACATCAGCTTTGTAGCCCGCGCCGCGGCACCCTTAGTATTGGTGTATCTGCCTGCTTGAGACTCGACTCCTCTCAGTCTCTGCCTCCCTTCCCTTACCTGGCTGTGTGCGCCTGCGCCCCCTGCACTTCCCCTCTTCCACGAAGGCCGGTGCGCTGCACTTGCTAGCAGGTATCGAGACTAGTCTCTGCCGCTTCTATGCAGGATTTTAACACGGAAGTGAACAGTCGCGCGCTTTGTGTTCATAGTCATTCTTGTGTGATTTTAGTGCATATTTTAGTTGTGTTGCCAACATGAGTGAGCGAGCAACTGAACACCTTATAGAATTTTTATTAAAAACGCCTTTCTCTACATTAAGGTACCGTACGAAAAAAAGTGCGAATTGATGGACAAACGACCTACTCCTGTACTCAGCGTAGTTTTAAGTGAAGCCAACAAAAGCTCACTTTTCAGACAGCCTGGTACGAAAAGTATACTTGGCTGACTGCGAATGCAGTTAATAACGGATTATATTGTTATATATGTCTTCTGTTTGGTGGTGAAAAGGAATGGTGCAATGAGGGCATTTGTACAATAAAGAATTTTGACCAGAAAGCACCAAAGCAAAACGTCACCTGCAGAACAAAGAATCATTTCATTTATTGGGCAAAAGTAGAATTGAGCACGCCCTCTCTGATGCCGCTCGTCTGACAGCAATAAAATACAACGAACAAGTAGCATCCAACAAGAGATTATTGGCTTGTATTATTCAGGCAATTGTAATTCTTTGTAAGCAAGAACTAGCCTTTCGCGGCCATCGAGTAGATGAATCCTCCAGCTACAAAGATAACTATCTGGAATTTTTGGATTCACTAGCTCAAGGAGAGCAGTTAATCCAAGACCATTTGTCATCATCTTCAACCTTTAAAGGAACTTCTCCAGATATACAGAATGATGTAATAGAAATGATAACTCTGGCAGTTAATGAGAAAATAAGATCTGAAATTCAGAACTGCAATTTCACTTCGATTCAAGCTGATGAAATATTTGACGTGTCATGCAAGAGCCAAATGAGTATAATATTCAGAAATTGTATTGCAGACAAAATTGAGGAAAGATTCGTTGGATTTTACAATGTTTCTGGAGATAAAACTGCTGGAGGTTTGTCAAACATTATTCATGGAGTATTGAAAGAATGGAATGTGGAAAGAAAAGTGGTTAGTCAAACATATGATGGCGCTTCAGTAATGGCGGGCAGAAAAAAAGAGGATTACAACAATTGGTGAAGCAGTTCTGTCCCTATGGGCTGTTTGTTCATTGTTACGCACACCAACTGAATATGGTACTGTTACATGCCTCCAGAATCATACGACAAGTACGCATGTCTGTAAGTGATTTTACTGCATTCCATTCGTTTTCAGCAAATCATCAAAACGAACTGTATTGTTAACTGAGAAAGAATTTAAACTGCCACATGCAAGCAACACTCGCTGGAACTTTCATTCCAGGGCAGTTTCAACAATATCTAGTCATTTCTCAGAGCTGTATAGTGTTTTTAATTATACAATTGATGATACAGAATCTCAGCGGGACCCAGAATCTTTGAGCTGTACTGTAAGAATGAAACGACGGATGGATGATCCTACGTTTGTCTACTTGCTTTGTTTCTACCGAGGGTGCTTTGTTATTGTTGTTCAATTCTTTAATGTTCTTCAGTCAAAATCTATTAGTATAACTGTTTGCCACGACGAAATACGAACTGTTTTGAGAAACTTACGGCAATTAAGAGCGGAAACATTCGTCGTTGAATGCATTAAATGCTGCTTGTGTTTGAATGGCAACTTATCATTCCGTGACAGTCAAATGACATCTCTCAGCGCACTAACTTACGAGATACTGGATTTGCAAATTGTTCAGATGGAAAGAAGATTTCAAGAGTTTCCCCAAATTCAGTTTGTGAACTTTTGAACGAAACGTGTTTCCCGAACTATCAAAAAGAATTCCCAAAGTTGGAACTGCTTCAGTTATTAGAACAGTACCCTTTTTTTCAAACAAGAACAACTTGAAAATGCACTGTGTAACATATACGCTGATGTGAAAAACACTCATCTCGAAGAATCCTCTTAAAGTACATTTTCAACAATGATTTAGACTGTTTATGAAGAAACAATGAAGTTCCTGCGTTTGGTTTTGACCCTACCTGAAACTACAGCAAGCAGTGAACGAAGCATGAGTACTCTTAAACGAGTGAAGAATTATTTAAGGAATTCAATGTCCAACACCCGGCTGTCGTGTTTGAGAACGTTAGCAATAGAAAAGACACTACTTTAAGAGCTATCCAGTGATCAGATCTTTGAAGACCGAGTTATAGACTCATTGCACTTGTATACAAGAAAATATAAGTGCTTCTTTTCTTGCTGCTGGAGTTCTACAAATCTGTCATCGTTTCTTGAACAAGTTAGTTATTATTATTATTAGTGGCGCCGGTAGAGGTGGTCGTAGTAGTAGTAGTAGTTGTTGTTTTATTTGATACGTTTTGTTTCATTTGTTTAGATTGTTGTCTACCTATAATAAATGTAGAGTCTCCCCAACCTTTACATCCACGCTACGCCACTGCAGTTCACTGGACATTTGGAAGTTACGCGAGAGAGAAAAACAAAAAAAAAAAAAAAAAAAAAAAAAAAAAAAAACAAATCCATCTACCTTGGGCACAGCTCACGCTTGAAAAACTGAGCTAAAAGAACGCGTCAGCTCCAAAATTTACATTTCCTACGAGGAAGAACACATTCAGTAACTGATTTGTTCCAGATCATGGCCAATTAATATTTATTTTCATTCCACACGAAAATACAAACACACTTGTTCTCCATTGGCTTACTGTGCCACTCTGACAACGAAAAAAATAAACGATAAAGATAACAATTTAGGTGACATAGTCTGTCCATGCAAACTACTGAGAGATGATTATAAGTCCTACAGAAGAAATCATAATGACTGGAGTCACTGTACTAGTTTAACATTCAGTTGGCACTGACACATTCTCATGAAGTGCGAAAAAGTCCATTTGGTCGTATAGCCTGCAATGGTAACAACTGAACACTACAGTCTACGTTCCATATTAGAATACCAGTATTGGAGCACCGAGACCGCAGGAGGCCATTTCGGAGGGGGCGACTTTTCCCGAGCGACGAATAGCTCTTAGTGAATGCAGTGTTTTATCCTCCGGGCGGTCTGCTGCTAAAAATGTATATTCGGCGTTCTGCTGCAGAACGGCTTGCAGTGCCTCAGTCAGATGAACTTGCGAAGAGCTTTCAGGCTCTGTCTTAAATACGGAATGATATCTGCTTGACGCTTGGATGGCACATGATTCGTGGAGGCGAGGTAGTGATTCCGATTGAGTCCCTGTGGTCCATGAGTACGTGCCGCTGGTTTCAAGACTGGCTCTTCTCAGGGTGAAGCTGTCTCTGCGTTCTTCCGTGGTGCCAACTGAAGTTCCACTTTAAAACACAGTTGATACGCCATCACTACCGTACTGTTGCTACCCGGATCTCCTGTGGAGCTAGACCACGGGCAAATTGTGGACCATGCCTGTATTTCGGATAGCTGTGTTCGCAAGTTGCCACAACCATGCAGAAGACGCCCTCCACCTGCTGATGATGGTTAACTTTCGAAACACGTAGTGCATAAAATAAAACTTCAGCACTGCCGCACTATATTTTTTTTCAACAGTTATTAAACAACCGATCTCAAACAAGTGACCATTTTCTATAGTGGTCTCATGTCAAAGTGTTACCTGTACATTAAAATTTCTGATTGTCGTAAGTATGACGTATGAGCGTATTTTTGTTTACACACATTTCACTATTACATTATCTTGATGAAAGAACAAGGAAGTCCTGTCTCAGATTTTGGATGACCCGTGTGAAGTATTGTGGTTCTTTTACACGTAGATTAACTACTGAAACCCTGTTAGACGCGCACATCGTACCACACCTATCTTCAGTGCCTGAAATATGTAATGGAAGACTTGTGTCCACAACGACAATACTACGACGTCTGGAGCACCACGGAGTGTCAGCAGGGTGATCATTGTTCGGGCTTCTCTTGATCCAGCATCAAAGAGAGATGGGCTGACTTTGGTGCTTCAGAGTGTATCAGTGGACACCACAGGAGTAGTAAGTGCTACGTTCTCTTCTCAGGCAAGTACCGGATCAACGCACAGTATCAAGATGGACGGATCCACATCTGGAGGCTCCGAGGAAAACGAGCCTCGTGAGATTACCTGTATCACTTGGGTTCAGCTGCTTGCGTGATGATATGTGGTGCCAATAAATAGTCAACATGATCACTAATAGCTCACTGAGACGGTGATTTTGCAAAGCAGCCGTTACATTTGTGACGAGGTCTCCATGACGTTAACTACATCATATTGGCAGTGCTGTTTCCAGCTATCCTGATACAGAGGGCATTCGACTGTTTCACTGGACAGCACGTTGTGCACATCTCTGTCACATTAAAATATCTGTCATGGATTTTCCAGAGACTGTCACGCCAACACAGGCCAGTCGCTACGCTTGATAAATTATGGCACAGAGTTGCAGCAGCATGGAATGACCTCTAGAGCACCGCGGGATGCCAGCACGGCGGCCATTGTAGAGGTCGACTCGATGCCCACCCGGGTTAGAGCCGTTGTGCTGCGAGAAAAGACTGAAGTGTACTAAATTTTGCTCCAGCCTGTATGCCCCGGATCACCAATAAATTTTATCACGTATCCTTCCAAATACACTGTATACATAAAATAAGTATTTTTTTTTAAATTTTCTATCCTTTGTGGTACTCCAAGTCGGTCAACATTGTACATGGGGAGGCACTTGGTTTGCCGCAGCTCGCCACAATATTGTTACTGTTGAGTTGCCGCTGATGTGAATTTCTGAAGTACCTCTACGCGTCATAGAGATTTTGATGGAACTCAGCTACTGAAGAGATGGATACTAGAACACGCAACAGACCGTGTTACAATCTTATAACTTCAAAATGTGGACAATTTTTTAAATTATCAAGATCGTTACTTTAACTAAAATTTCTAAATAACATCTCTGACTCGTAATTTCATCAGTCAATGAAACCCCACTGCACAACAACAAAATGGCTCTGGGCACTATGGAACTTAACATCTGAGGTCATCAGTCCCCTAGAATTTAGAACTACTTAAACATAACTAACATAAGGACATCACACACATCCATGCCCGAGGCAGGATTCGAACCTGCGACCGTAGTGGTCGCGCGGTTCCAGACTGAAGCGCTTACAACCGCTCGGCCACATCGGCCGGCGCACAACAAAAAGTCACCTAATCCTGTCACTATTTACAATTTGCATATGTTTTCGTAGAAATGAAGAGAAACGAAGATGAGTGTGGACACGACTGATGCTTGTAGAGAGTCAGCACCTTGATGACGTACACAGATCTGTTATGCCCTTGCATTCTGAGTCTTGCAGGTAGGTTCTCGGGTGACTCACTCACAGCTTACATATACACGAAGGTATTTTTTAAATGGTAGCTCGAAACCACTGGTATTTATATCTTTCTTCCATTGTGTACTTGAAACAGAGCTGCCGTTTATTTACACATTACCCAGATTTATTCGACTTAAATCTTAACGGTCACACGTATCACTGCCGCTGTAGCGGATATGTCGGCAAAGGTGCTTTTGTTGAGAGATTACGATATACACATGAAAGGCGACAAAGTGAGGAAGGAATGAAGGGGAAAGGGGAACTTTTTCAGTGATAAATACAGCTCGATTTTTCCGTCCATTATCATCATATTACAAGCAGTTCCAACAGGTGTACCGAGCGGGGTGGCGCAGTGGTTAGACACTGGACTCGCATTCGGGAGGACGACGGTTCAATCCCGCGTCCGGCCATCCTGATTTAGGTTTTCCGTGATTTCCCTAAATCACTTCAGGCAAATGCCGGGATGGTTCCTCTGAAAGGGCATGGCCGACTTCCTTCCCAATCCTTCCCTAATCCGATGAGACCGATGACCACGCTGTTTGGTCTCCTTTCCAAACCAACCAACCAACCAATCAATAGGGTGTATTTCTTACATATGGGAACTATATGTTGGCTACACTTTACCACTTTCACACAGACTCCTCCCCACCCCACCACCACCTAACGACAATTTAGACCAAGAGGCTAACGAAGGCCATTAGTTGATACCTGCGGCCCGTCATGTATGACCTGGTAGCAGAAGGATTCATTGAATATTTTGTGGTTCCTCTCAGGGAGAAAGAAGTAACCTTCCTTCTTTTTTTACAGTTCGTACCTTAATCGGTAAAAATGAAACCTTTACAGAATCACTTTGTTGTCCATTTGTCTGTACCAGCACAGACATCAAAATGAAATTTATGTCATATATGAAAGTGTGTGGTTTCTTCACTCTGAAAAGACTGTAGCTTCTAAGTCAATACAATCAACAGATACGGCCATTTACGTCACATATTTTGACACTCGCAAATTCACTCATCAAAATCTGTAGAGTACAGCCCGATCACCTGCAATCATTAAATTTGGCAAGAAATAGGGTTTCCAAGTAAAAGTAAAGGAAAAAATCTGAGAAGTGTTAATTTGTAATTATTTCACATAAAAAACTTTTTTTAAAGACCCCTTTTCTCAGGAATGGGTAGACGTAACACTTTATAAATTATGTCGCAAACTTAAGTCTATATTCCCATGGCGATTTAAAAACGTAGGCTTTCAAGTAATTTCAATTGAAAGATGTGGCCATTTATGCCACATATTTTGACACTCGCTCTTCAGGACCCTTAGCGTGGATGTACCAAGTTGAAAAATCCATGTTACGTCCTGAAGTATATGGTCCTATGGTGATGTAAAATTATTCAATTTTTGTGTCACTGCAATCAAACGCTACGGCCCTTTATGTCACATATTTTGATACACGCAAACTCATTCATTAAAACCCATAAGGTACATCCAATTCATCTAGAATCATGAAATTTGACAAGAAGTAATATTTCACAGTACAAGTAAAGGGAAAAAATCAGAAAGTTGTTAGTACGTAATTATACCACACGAAGACATTATTTCTGTGGTCATTTTTTATACGACTTGAAACTTAAAATTACAGCATTCCGGCAAGTCTTGGAATTTCCGGGGCCTATATTCTGCCAGCATCAATGTCAATGATGGGCAAAATTCGTCGAGATTCTCGATTTGCAGGATGGATGATCTGTCTATAAGCACAACTAAGTTTGTATGAGCCCTCACAGCGCGCGTCTTACTCATAATTTGCCAATTTTTTAAAATTTTTCTCTGAGTGACAGCATGGAAGAAAGCTATTTGATGTTCTCATCTTAAACGTAGTTAGGGCTACATGCCAGAGTAGCTTTTAAGGAACTCGACTTATTGCCAAGTCCCCATCAGATCATCTTGTTTATTTGCAGTTTTATCAGTTTCTGTACTGGCAGTTCAGTGTACACTTGCGAACACCGCCAGCTAGTTTTCTGCGTACATATCGCCTCTGCAGGCAAGTGTCACGTGCCAATAGCTACAAACGGAAGCCGATAGACAGATGATGCATGGCGACGCAACGCGAGGCCACATAGCACGTCGTAGCCCACTGCAGAGACGAGTGCAGTATCTTCATCCCAGTGTGAGGGACCCATATTTACTGCAACGGTTTAGCTTTTTCTATCGTATACTTTCATTCATATCAGTCTCCATTATCAGTTATGGTGGTCCCTGTGTATACATAAGATGTAATCACCTTTTACAAACCTGATTACCAAAATGCAACACTGTAAAAACGCAAACTGCCATCCCTGACCATGGTAACAAGATCGCATACCTCAGCAGATATCGGTTTCTTACTAGGAATATCTTATGATTATGCCTGCAAATAAACACATAAATAACAGATACAAGAAACACTTCCTTGATGTTATGCCGCTATTACGTAGTCGAAAACATCAGAAGCTCCATGAGCTCTTTTTGCCGACGAAGCTGATATCTGCAGGAAGATAGCATTCGAGAAGGCTTTAGCAAAGTGCAGAAAGACCTGCAGGGAATCGAACACAGGTGCAGGGACAGGCAGTTGACCCTGAACCTAAATAGACATGACGTACTGCGCATAAATCCGAGTGGCCTACAACAGTGCTTAATATCCCCAGCTGTTACACTGCCACCTTCCTAATAACGCCATGAGCAAAGTTTTCATACAGAGTTTCATATGTATCCTAACAATTTGCGTTGGATACAGGGAATGAATATGGCCTAAAACCTTGAAGAGTTAAACGCAAGGACATTTCACATGTTTGAGACAAGTGTTACAGATCAAATGACTCTATGCTTTGAGTTGTAGGAAAGGAACAGAAACTCAGTGTCATTTTTTGGAGCTGTACTGTATCAACAAATATTGCTGTGATGTCACTGCGAAATGGCTTTCTAGTCTGTCAAAGTGAAAGAGCCCCAAAATGAATTTGAAGCTATGGGACAGCACATTTACGTATTTTATATATTTTTCAGAGATGAAATCCTTCCATTTGTTAAATTCTGATACAGTTTTTTTAATCTTATTTCTTAGACAAAATAAAATAGTATTCACAAATAATCGTTCTCTAATTGATAGATAACAGAAGTATAGTTTCCTATCGTATCTTGCTTTGGAAGGGTAACTTGGCTTGGGCACCTGTATAGTCTGGAGGAAATGACTAGCATTATCAAATAATTGTCTTATGTACAGTTCCAAACTGTGTAACGGGTGTATCAGAAACGAGTTCACAGCTTTATAAACGCACACTGATTTACACATTTAACTTAAAAGACGTGGTTTCGGTGTCACTTTATAGTAAAGTACTTTACGTCTAAACAGGTTCAAGGTGATTTCCATCGGTTATGCGACACGCATCCCATGTGAAGTCGATTTCTCGTTAAACTCGTTGCAGAATTTTAGGCGTGACTTCCCCTATTCTGAGGTAAATTCTACAAGTGACCTCTGTTAGAGAAGCCGGTAAGGCTGGAACAAACACTGTACCCATCATGAATCCCTAAAAGTAAACATCAAGAGTAGCCAGGTCATGCAACTGGCACAGCTCAGGCCATCCACTGAATAGTGGACATTTAGGAAATTCCGGACGTCAAAGAAGTAGCGTAGCGGTGCGCCATCTCGTATGCTGTGTTATTGGTCATCAGTATAAATCTGGGGACTATCAAGTTTTCCATCATATCTAAGTACACTTTTCTGCTCATAGACTTCTCTTGGAGAATAAAGGCCCATAAAAATTTCTCTTTTTCAATGTACAAAGCACATTCACATCTGGCCTATCACTTTCGTCTTCCATACATTTTCACTGGCCAAAATGCTACATTTGTGTTTATTGACATTACCATTCAAATAAAATGTATACTTATCACTGACGATAATTCGTGCAACGAATCTTCAGTTCTATTCAAATGATGTAAAATTTCCACATTAAATTTCTTACCAGCAATCCTATCAGTATCTCTTAGTCTTTTCAACAGTGCAAACTCGTGTTATTTGAGATGCAAATGTTTTCAAGACACATCAACCAGTCATATGTGGAGCACACACCTCTCAAGAAGCACACCACTTCGACTTTTTACAATTATTCACAAAGGTTTGTCTCACTTGCCCCACAACACCGCCACACACACAGTTTTTTTTTCTTTATTGAATTTTGATTCCCCCCGAAGGGGGCGGGCTGGCAGCCACTCTTCAGCCTACAGACTTTGTTTTTTTAAAAAGGAGAAGATAATATATAATAAAAAACAGGCGAAAAATCGGAGACAAAGGGTAACATAGCGAAAAATTCGTGAAACTTAAAACATAGAACAAAGGGATGATGATTCTAATAAAATACATATGAAGCAGACAGATAAAATAATAGACAGAAAATTAAGAAACACGGCGACAGTCTGGTGTCTGTTCGCAAAAGACATAAAATTCACACCCAGCGACTGTAGGGTTTCTGTTCGCAACACGGGAAAAGACGAAACAACACTGTACAGTCACTGGAACACTGCACTAAAATATGACGTACCACAGCCGAGGGCAGGTGGGGGGAAACTGAACAGATGGTGGAAAAATAAAAAAGGGGGGAAGGTGAGGAAAAGCGAAGGGGGGGGGGAGGGGGGAAAGGAGCCAATGGAGTATGAGGACCCATAAGAGGGGTGGGGGGTGCTGGGCAGACGCGACAGAGAGTGGGGATGGCAGAGGACGGGAAGACAAAAGGACTTGGGGGAGAAGGGAGGTAGGGAGAGGTTAGGAGGGAAGAAATACAGGATTGAAGGGGGGAAGAGGGAGCCCAGGGAAAGGACAGAGGAAAGGAGAGGGGGTGAGGATCAGAGTCGATAGGAGGGATAAATGGTGGGAGAGAGGGCATCATGCAGGACGGGGAGTCGATGGAAGCCACCTTGGGAAAGGAGGTCAAGAGTGCAGAGATGGAGGATAGGGGGGACACAACAGTGAAGGCGTGGCAGGGGATGAGGACAGGAGAGGAGAGGAGCAACCAGGGGGTGAGGGGGATCAAGGTGGCGGGAGGTGTAGAGTATGGGGATATAGAGGATCCGCATGGGGGATGGGAGGCCTATACAGAAGGCGGGGCAGAGTGCATGATGCTCAAGGATCTGGAGGGACTTAATAGAAATTAAATTGGGTGGGGTGGGGGGGGGCAGATATCCAGGCAGGACTGGCATAACAGAAGATGGGACTGATTAAGGATTTGTAGGTGTAGAGGATGGTAGAAGGGTGCAATCCCCATGTCCGGCCAGAGAGGAGTTTGAGGAGTTGGAGACAGTTGTGGGCTTTGGATTGGATGGAGCAGAGATGAGGGATCCAGGTGAGGTGATGGTCAATGGTGAGGCCAAGGTAAGTGAGGGTGGGGGTGAGGCGACAGGATGGGCACAGATGTTAAGGGAAAAATCCAGGAGCTGGAAGGAGTGAGTGGTATGATCTATGATGATTGCCAGGGTCTTGTAAGGATTGATTTTCAGGAGCCACTGGTTACACCAAGAGGCAAAAAGGTCAAGGCGATTCTGGAGAAGGCATTGGGGCTGTTGGAGGGTAGGAGCGAGGGCGAGGAATGCCGTGTCATCGGCATAGTGCAAGAGGTGCACTGGAGGAGGGGGGGTTGGGGCATATCTGCCGTGTACAGGAGGTAGAGGAGAGGTGAGAGGACAGAGCCCTGGGTCACACCTGCAGAGGGGTAGAAGGTGTGGAAATTGGCATTATGGATGGTAACATAGGAGGGGAGGCGGGAAAGGAAGGAGGCCATCAGACAGATGTAGTTGACAGGAAGAGCATAGCTTTGGCGTTTAAACAGGAGACCAGGATGCCAGACACGGTCGTAGGCCTTTTCGAGGTCGTGGGAGACAAAAATGGCGGAGCGACGGGAGTTAAGCTGCAGGGAGAGGAGATGAGTGAGGCGGAGAAGTTGGTCATCGGTAGAGAAGGAAGGTTTAAAGCCACACTGGGTGCTGGTGAGGAGGTGGTTTTCGTGGAGGTGGTAGTGGATGCGCTGGATAAGGATGGATTCCAAGAGCTTGCTGAACACCGATGTGAGACAGATAGGACGATAGGAAGAGGCATCAGATGGAGGCTTGTTGGGTTTGGCGAACATCAGGATACGGGAGGTTTTCCACAGGTCAGGGTAGAAGCCAGGATGACATTGTAGAGCGGTGGCAAGGACTGAAAGGAAGGAGGGAGGGCATTGTTTGAGGTGGCGGTAGGTAATGCGGCATGGCCGGGAGCAGTGTTGCGTTTAGTGTGGAGTGTGAGGCTGATGTCCTGTGTAGTGATGGGAGTGTTAAGTTCAGATGGTGGTGTGTGGCCCAGGTACTGGAAACTAGGAGCAAGGGGAGGAACAGAGGTATTCGTACGGTCCATGACGTCAGGGAAGAGGGAATAATCAAAGTAGGGATCATCTGGGATGGAAAAAACATTGGAGAGGTGAGAGGCAAAGTGGTTGGCCTTACTGAGGTTGTCAGGAAATGGACAGTCATCAAGGAGGAGAGGGTACTGGGGGGTGGCGCGGTTCCCAGTAAAGCGGTGGAAAGCAGAGCAATACTTGAAGAGTTTATTGGGAGCGTGGTATAGAGTTGTGCACATGTCTGGCGCCAGGCACGGCGTTTCTTCGCAGTAAGCAGGTCGCAGATGTGTCGTTGTAATTGCCGGTGGCGGATAAGTGTGTCCCAGTCACGAGTGCGGTGAAAAGAGCGGTAGAGGCGGCGGGACTTTCGAAGGAGTAGGACGGCCTGTGGGGGCAGCGCTGGGTGGTGTGGGTGGATAGCTTTGGTGGGGGTATGAGTGGCGACGGCGTCAGACAAGGTCTGGTGCAGGAAGGCGGTAGTGCGAGAGATGTCATCAGGAGATTAGAGGATAAGGTCGTGGCCTTCAACCTGGGTGTGAATGGAGTCCCGGTAGGCATCCCAGTTGGCACGGGAGTAATCATGGACAAGTTTAGGAGGGATGTCGGGGCGAGGAGCGTCGTGGGGACGGCGACCACTAGAGATAGTGAGGAGAACAGGAACATGGTCACTGCCAGTGAGGTCAAGGACATCTGCGGTGATGCATCCAAGGAGGTTGGCGGTGGCACGATTCTGTACTAGCGCACCACGTGACTTAAAATATAATCTGTTTTCCTCCAAAATGAAAAGGAGGCTAAGTCTGTACGTCATAGCAGGTTTGTAAGGATTTTCCAAGTTGTAAAGTGCTGTTTGATATACTCTGAACAGTCAATGGATTGACTGTCAGTGCAATTCCAAATTTATGTAGGCAGCACTTGTCTTGAAAATTTATAACCACACAGTCAAATATCTTTTCAGAACAATTTGTCTCGATATTTGCCAACAAATGAGGTTTCTCTTACCGATTTGTCGTTGTTTGATATTGAAAAATAGGGAGATGAGCGATCTGTTATGTTAAAATGCATGTATTTAAAGCCCTAGGTCAGCATTGCAGGAATATCTTTGTTGATAATCAGTTTCAGCTCACTGACGCGTAATCTGCAGATATAAAATACAGTAAACTGCAGTTAAGAGATGAACAATAACAAGATACGTTTAAAAATTTAACTTGAATTATTCGATACACATCAACATAAAATTATGATTTAGTTCACCATCAGCCACCAAACTTTACCCATCGTCGTAACGTGTTGAGCTGAATCGCTCTTATTAAATTGAAACATCGTATGGGTATGTACATAATGGAGAAAGAACCGTGACAAAAATAAGGACATGTAAAAGTCTATTTTAAGTAACTGTTATATTATCTAAAGTAATGGGTGTCATCGGTTACAAACGTTTTTACGATGTCGGCCATTTGTCACATAGACTCAGTGTTCATACTGCAACACTTATGTGTTAATACAAAGTGATTGAGGGCGGTAACAGCTGCATACTGTTTGACAGTTACCACTGTTTAACATCAGGTTTTATGCCGAACTTTTAAGGTCAGTCATAGCGCTCTCTTAGAATCTGATCGTACACATCGAATTGGTTACCATTTCTGTTGTATTTGTAGCAACTAGACATCTGGGTACTTGCCGATCGCCTGTAAATATTGATGAAAACTTGTGACCGGTTTTAATATAATATTTAATTTCAATTATATCATGCCCTGCTTTATGTAACACCTTTTCGGATTACAAATGTAGCACCTTTATACTTTGCACTTCGACTTACGACTATCTACAGTTTATCTTAATACATATTAATATTTTGATACCGCTTAATAGTCCTGTTTTTAGAAGCATTACTGTTTTTTTAGTTGCTAACCTTTGTTAAGTTTTTCTATTCACGTAATTGCTCGTTTTACCACCCAGATCTCAAGTGACAAATTTGTGAATGAGTATTAAAAGTGTGGAGGTATCTTGTGCATTTGGTTGTTCTATTGCTTTTATAGGCAAATATGTAATTTATCTTCAATCTTAACAAGTGCTTCTATTATATTAAGTACTTAAACTGTGAGTTATCTTACTCGATGCTTCATCAGGTATGTGCGTACCGAGACGTTGGACCGTATTTGTTCTGGGTTACAACTCTTGGACCTTGGTCGTCGAAAACATTTGAATTCAGGAATGTGTATCGATCAATTTGTATTTTTACACGTACAATCAGTTGGTATCGAACAACAGTTTTAGTGTACCACTTACGTATTAATTATATTATTTATTGCTTTTAAAAGCGGCCACATTAACTACTGTTCGTACATGGCACCTAGACCTGAGGTTACAACATTATGCAACTTTCAACTTTTAGTGTCCTATGCGAAGCACTAAAAGTTCGAGTTATGTTATTCGGTATGTCAGTAGGTATTCAACACCTACACGTTAAACCACAGAGTACATTTTCAATAATATACTTCTACGTCTTCCGGATGTTGGACTTGAAATATGATTGTCTTCTCGAACATGTATTACAAAGTAAATGTAAATATTGCTTATTGGTCATCAGTTAACTTTTAGTTTGACACATATTGTGTGTGTTATCAGGTAGTGCTATATTCCACAGCGAATATTAGGCGTAAGGTACTGTGATTATATTCATGAATTCCGATTTTTGTACACAGCCTTCATGTAACACCTAACGGCTCAGTTGTACTACATTAGGTTTTATTCACTTATTTACTGATTTGTGATACAACGCAAGTTTTTCGATCATTGGTACTGTCACTGTACTGCCACACATCCAAAAGTGATGTAATTTTAAATTGCGATTTTGTACCCTTTTCCTTCTCATTAATTTTTCCTAGTTTCTTCCTACTTAACGAAGAGATAATGAAACTTCCTGGCAGATTAAAACTGTGTGCCGGACCGAGACTCGAAATCGGGGCCTTTTCCTTTCATGGGCAAGTGCTCTATCATCTTTTTTTCCCCTTTTTTTTGCATTTTGTTTGTTGTTGATCATTGTGTTTGGTCGTTGCAGACGTCACAGAACATCCGTTCAAGTTCATTTGTTGACCCCTCCACTCAGTTTTTTATTACAGAGGCCAACCAACTCTCTGACCGAACACGCTGAGCTACCGTGCCGGCCCATCTGAGTTACAGAAGCACGACTCACGCCCCGTCCTCACAGCTTTACTTCCGCCAGTACCTCGGCTCCTACTTTCTAAACTTCACAGAAGCTCTCCTGCGAACTTTGCAGAACTAGCACTCCTGGAAGAAAGGAACAGATAATGTTTCACATATGTTTACTGCATATTTAGTGAAACTGAACGTAGTTTTCTGCATCATATTTAATGTAAATCTAGTAAAGTTTCGTTATATTGCCATTCTTTGGCCTGTTATTCAGTCACGATATTATAAAATTAGCTGGATCTTAGCGACATCTGCAGTTAGTGTTTTCGTGTAGCCATGACGCTACACAGCGACCAGTTCTTTAATGGCCGTAGTATAGGTACTTCCACGTTCCTGTAGCTGGCGATGAGAGTGATACGTCCTGTTTACATTCACATATTGTCTACGTAAATGTTACTGCTGTCAGTTGGTTTGTATTAACAAACAAGTGTGGCAAAGTGAACATTGGATCAATGTGTGACAAATGACGAACGTCGTAAAAATTTTTGCAATCAATGATAACCTGTTACTTTATGTAAGATAATAGTTATACACCATATATGTGTCTTTATTATTGTCACGATTTATTTTCCATTATGTACATGCCCACACGATCATCCAGTTTAATATGAGTGATTCAGCTCACCAGGTTATGAAGATGTGCAATGTATGGTGGCTGATATACACAGAACGACTTTATAATTTTATATTGGTTCGTATAAGACAATGGGAGTTCTATTATTAATTGTATTTTGCTATTGTTCACTTCTTACACGTCGTGTTCTGTATTTTACATCTGAAGATCGCTTGCCAGTGAGCTAAAAGTAGTTATCAGTTTGCGATCCTGACCTAGGAATTTTTGTCGATACATTTATCTTCTTAGTTTGATAGTAGCAATTAGAGCATCGAAGTTCTTATGTATGAAAAGTACCTTTTTTTATTCTTTGATATACTTCTATTTTCACCACTGTTGTTCCCCATAAATGGAAGTGTAAAAATAAAGACACGCAATTTTAGATTGTATCTGTTACCAAAACAGCATCATCCAAATGTCACGTAACAATTGTAAAATTATGAATGACTGTGCTAGTAAACTTCTTACGTTCTTTGATTTTCAAACAGCGGAGCAAAACTGAATGTACTCAGACATTTCTCTCTTTACTTATTCTGATCATCACTAAACTGACACACAATATTTCTAGCGCAACGCAGTTTGATTTTCAATAATCACTACAAACGAATGGCCCTGACTAACAATAATCTATACCTTTCACGAATCACTTACCTCACAAAAATCTTCGTTATTCGAATAACTGCAATACAGCGATCGCCAATACTGTCAGCTGAATAAAAGATCCTAACTACTGAAAACACTAACTACTGATAGGCATAGTTAGCAAATGAAAGATTTTGATAGAGAGCAAACAAAGTATTTACCTTAATAGCGTTCTGACATCCAATTAAACAAATTTCCTTTTTCTGACTGACACACGTCCAGATCGTCCGCTCAAAACTCTGGCATCTCTCTCTCCACATCCACCACTGCTGGCGGCTCACCTCCAACTGCGCAAGGCTACGCGCTGTTCACATCCAACTGCCCAACAGTACAATAGCGAATATTCCAACAATGAGTCCAACCAGCCACAGACTGCACACAGCACAGTCAGTGATTTTCATACAGAGTGCTACGTGGCGTTACCAACATAAAAACCTAAGTAGCCTAAGTAGCCTAAGTAGCCTGACAGCTGTATAATTATAGGGCATGGTTGCTGCTACAACTGTTACTTGTGTATAATTTCATTACTTGTTCATTTACAGATTTTCTGACATAGAACACCCTATCTCACCCGAGCCCCCATTCTTATATAGCACGCGAGCCACCTGCTCTCTGGATATAAACAGAAGCCATGTCGCTATCCGTCACCTGTGAGCGATCGCTGTCATGGACCAGTGACATATCTCATATTTCACTTTTTAATAACGTTACGATGGAGAAGATGTACCGTCGCGTTGCGTTACGTACTCGCTCGATTTCCAGATATTTCATCGTCATGACTCTCATCACTACTACAGCATTGAATTTTGTTCCGTGCTTAACTATAATTTTGCCATAGGTGTTATCTATTCAAAAAATGGTTCAAATGTCTCTAAGGACTATGGGACTTAACATCTGAGGCCATCAGTCCCCTAGACTTAGAACTACTTAAACCTAACTACCCTAAGGCTGTCACACACATCCATGCCCGAGGCAGGATTCGAACCTGCGACCGTAGCGGTCACGCGGTTCCAGACTGTAGCGCCTAAAACCGCTCGGCCACAGCGGCCGGCCGAAATATTCCAGTAAGGTCGTATGGTGGCATGCACTGCTGCGAGTTTGTTGCATTATTACCCATTCAAATCGTATGTCGAGTGTAATGTTTTATTGCTATTGCATGCCGTGTTGTTTTACGTAATGTTTTATGTAAATCAATTCTGTTTCTGTAATTTCTTTGTACCTTACTTCCGAAAATGGCCATTTACATCTGCAATCTGAATATGCAAAAATAATAAGAAACCAACAAAACTGTGACTAATAGCTTTGTTCCTGTCTTTTCCTATAACGGTCTACGCTCTCTATGCACAGCAGTTCTTTATGGAGTTAGTTAAATTTAGTGAGGAAGCTTATATGGTTTTCTTGGAAATACTGTAGCATTGCGAATATCTTTGATAAATAATTGAACGCTTTTGAGCATGGTGGGCCATATACTGAATACTTCGATTTAGTGAACAACACTGTGCTATGATTGACTGTTTCTTTTTAATGAATGCACCGGTCTTCGTTTTTGAAAATTTTTTTCTACCACAACCACCTTCCGAATTCTCTAATATACCGCTACAACCATCTTGCACGTTTTAATCTCCCACCAACACCATCGTGGATCTGTAAATATCCGACCATCGCTGTCTTGATGACGTCATGAGTTCTGTGCCACTGCTGACATCATTTCATGCACATGATGGCCACGTAATGACCTTCAGCAGGTAGTTGAAAGTCAAAGTACGCTGTAGCCGTAGTACTTGTGGAATACGGTAACATGTGTTATGACATGACAATTGGATGGAGCCTTGGTGGCCAAAATTGTAGGGTTAAAGAAAAATTGGAATGTATGAACAGTACGATATATTTCAATGTGTTCTCCATCCTTTGCACGGACTGTACATTTGGAAGTGGTCGATGACTTCAGCTCAAGAATCCACTCCCGATACTAATGCAGCTGCCAGATGGAGTAAGCGCAGCGCAACGATATTGATGCAGCGTCCTAAAGTAAGCAAGTAGGAAGGGTGCTCAGTTAGGTCACTTAGTGAAGTGACACCGTACAGCCGACACGTTGTGTTGTATCTTTGTGGTAATGTCCAGAAACGCGTAGAGACGTGTCGTATAAAATAGACGACCCATCATAATGCTGAGCGACCCATTGCGCAGTCTTTTGGTCTGACACTGAGGTAGTTGTTTCGTGGTGCAGTGGCTAATGCTACTCTGTAACAAGGGACAGGTAGGCGGCTCTGTGTAGGTTCAACAGCCAGCCAACTGCAGAAAACCTCCTAGCTTTTCGTTTTAAGGTGTCGAGAAGAAAATGTTTACAAGTTAAAAAGGTCAGTAAATAAAGATCGGGGTTACAGTTTGTTAACAGTATAGACCGTTCCACCAACAGTAGAATTGTACGGCTCATAATTAGGAATTCAGGGAGACGTTGAAGGAGCATATTTACTGTTGTAATGCGAATCTAAGCGACATAGCCCAGACAATGGGGAAACATTTCTTCAGAGTAGCCGACACAGCTATTCAATATCCTGTTTCCCAATGACACAGAAATTTTCTCTGAAAAAGAAAACATTTAGATACGTGTTCTTAAACATGTTCTGTAAGCAGCCCACAGTGCGTCCAAGCTACCCTAACGACCTCTGAAGGTTCCTGTGGTTCACCTTTCGCACTCTAGAGGTCTAAATTCTAACTTATCTTGATGTACCGTCCACTGCAACTATTTTTACACTTTTATTAAATGTAAAAAATTGTATTTTTGTACTTTTACTTGTAAAACATGCAATTTGAAATTTCGAATATATAAATCATCTTAACCCCAAAAAATATTTACAATCTAAGGAATCATAAAGGCGCTGCAGTCTGGAACCGCAAGACCGCTACGGTCGCAGGTTCGAATCCTGCCTCGGGCATGGATGTTTGTGATGTCCTTAGGTTAGTTAGGTTTAACTACTTCTAAGTTCTAGGGGACTAATGACCTTAGCAGTTGAGTCCCATAGTGCTCAGAGCCATTTGAACCATTTTTTTAAGGAATTATACAGTCTTTTTAATCCGGCCACGCCCATGTTTCACACAATATAATTGGGCGCACATCATTTTAAATCCACCTGACATTCACTTTTGTCATTTGGGCGTTGCTTCTTTATAGTACAATGCAAGTTGTGTATCCTTACAGTACTTAAATAATACGTAAAACATGTTTCGACATCATCTATTAAATATGGTTCAAAAAATGGCTCTGAGCACTATGGGACTTAACATCTGAGGTCATCAGTCCCCTAGAACTTAGAACTACTTAACCTAACTAACCTAAGGACATCACACACATCCATGCCCGAGGCAGGATTCGAACCTGAGAGCGTAGCGGTCTCGCGGTTCCAAACTGCAGCGCCTAGAACCGCTCGGCCACACCGGCAGGCTTATTAAATATGGTGTTTGTGTATATGTCACATTTATCTGAATTTTCAGAGGCATTTGAAAATGGCCCAATATAAATATTGAACCCGTGGTGCACTCAGTATAGGTCTGAACAGCAACTGGAGCGATGTTACAGTAATCATGTAAAGAATTGTTGAATCACTACGTGGAAAGAAAGAAGAAATCAAGGAAGATTAGGCTTTAACGCCCGTCGATACCGAGATCATCAGGGACGGAGCACATGCTTGGAAAGTTTCAAGGATGCGGAAGGAAATCGGCCATGTCATTTAAAAAGAAATTTCCCGCACTTAGTTGCAGCGATTTAGGGAAATCACAAGAAACCTTAATATGGGTATTCGGATGCGGATTTGAACTGTCGAAGAAACTAATGCAGGTCTAATGAGCTAACGACTGCATCGCTTCGCACAGACTAATAGTCATTGCATGACACATGAATAAGAAATCCGTCATGAATAAGAAATCCGTGAGGAACGTTTGAGCCCTTTTGAAGCAGCGAAAGTCATCTGTCGGTGATATTATTGCGAAGTCGAAACAGGGTTAAATCAAGCCCAGACCTCATTTACAAAAGCACAGCAACCTTGTAGGGCTGGAGAGGTTGGTTGTAAGAAATCGCCTGAAATCAGCGGCAGAAATCACTCGTGAGTTCCGAAGAGCTACTAGCAATCCAGATAACTCAATGGCTATGTGTTGGAAGTGAAAAAGTATGGGATACAATGATGTAGCATTTTCTCACGAGCCACGTATTTCGTTAGTCAGTTCTAAGCGACGCATGAGGTGATTTAACGAGCGACAACACTGGACAGTAGATGCCTGGAAAGAAAAGTTATTTGGAGTCATGAATCACGCTACCCCCTGTGGCAATCGGATGGAAAGTCTTCAGTTGGGCAAATGCCTGGATAACTTTGCCTGCCGTCACGCGTAGGGCCACCATTGCGGTACAGAGAGGGCAGTGACACAGTATGAGGATGTTTTTCGTGGTTAGGGTGTGTTCTTGGTATTATGCTTTAGAAAGCGCTAAATGCAGGAGGATGCGGAATGGCTGTTTTTATCAGCATGGCAATGTGCTCTGTCAGAAATGAACATCTCTGAGGCAACGGTTTGCGGACACTTGCCTGAAATGGACTGGTCGCCAAAGAAATCGTTTCTGAACCTAATGGAATACAGTTTGAATGAGTCAGTAAGTAGGCTTCGCTACAGAACCCAAGAGTCCAACATCGCTACCCTCTCTGGCTCTTGAGGAAGAATAGGCTGTCATTGCTCCACATACTTTGAGACAGATCACTGAAGGTGTTCCCAGCAGAGCTCATACCGCTATAAAGATGAAGGACAGACGCAACACATAAGAATTTCCACAAATAGCTGTCGTGTTACTTTTGACGAGATAGTGTAGTAGAGAGGTACTAGCGGAAGTAAAACTGTGAATACCAGTCTTCAGTCATTCCCGGATAGCTCAGTCGGTTAGAACATCGATGACTCGGCAAGTTTGATATTTCGGATCTTGGCCAGCACACAGTTTTAATCTGCCAGGAGATTTAAATATAGTTGTCTCCTCTGGCCAAATCTACGTTGCTCATTCCTTCTTGTGATACGTGAGGTATTAGCAGTAGTATGTTGATGTAACCTTCAGTCCTGTCCAGTGGTGAATAAATGTTCTATCGCTCAACCCTGTTTGAACGGCAACAGTTGTCTTTTGCGACAGATCATAGAAAAATTCCTACCTCAATCACGAATTTTTTTTTTAGTTCAGTCGTTTAATTTATTGATTCACTGATATTTCCATCTCACAATATTAAGCTAATTAACGAATGAGACACCGGTAACTACCGAGATCTCTGTGAAGGGACGCCCGACGTTGTAAACCTCCACCAACAATGTCCCGTTACATCAATGAAAATATGTAAAATGGTGAAGGATACGCAGAATTTCTTACGTAAGTAGTACCAGCCCTCCTAGAGGAAGTACCATACCCTCACAAGGAGTACCCCGCTCACTGCTCGGTTGCGACAGGGCAAGAGCTCACGTAGCTCTTTCTTTGTTGCTGGACGGGGGGGCACGTATCTGTTACCTGTTTGGCTGCATGTTCGTCAGATTTGGCGCTGTAGTACTTTCCTCTCTGCGCGAGGTCCATGCCCAGGTCCGACGACCCAAGAGGAAAAAGCATCGCATGGTTGCGGGACGTGCGACGACATGTAATGAATCTCTTCAGTCTGTCAAGAAGTCGTTGCACCAGCGACTGCCAGATTGCACTGTAACAGATGGTGGGCATTTCGAGCACCTGATGGAATTTTTGTGACGAAATGCTTTTGCCATTTCCTTTACGTTGTTGATGCTGATATAATTTTGCACTGTGTGAATGTATCTTGAAATACTACGAACTTACTAACAATAATGGCTCTTAATTCGTTGTTTCAAAGACGAATTTAGTTCTTTCAGTGCAGTGGCGGAAACAAAATCAGAGCCGTTACCGTAGTTAGGTGGTGAATCATGCTCAGATACCACCTCCGTTGCCTTGCAGCAGATGGATCAGTCCAGTCACATATAGCTATGTGTGCTTGACATCAGTTTTGAATTTATACTTTTCTCCGCAATTTTTCTTTCACGTCAAGCTGCAGCGCCACTTCGGCCTAATACGACACTCTCGTATAACAAACACGAACTTCCGAATAAGATAACAATCAACTTCCTGTTCAGGACAGATAAATACTAAGTTAAAAATATTGTAACATCTCCGAAACTATTAATCGTATTTTAAAGAGTGAAGTGCCACTGAATACACACCTGTCATATAACTAAGACAGTGTCAATAGAAATTACAGTAGTTCTACATGAGAAAGCAACGTAGATGTCGTTGTCACCGCAATTAGTACAGATACGAAAAGAAACTATACGTCATTTAGTGAGGACTTCTTAACTATTTGTTTGTGTGGAAACAGAATTACGGTATCGTAAAAGGTTCAGGAAATGTGTGTGAGGTGAACAGCTTAGCTGAACAACAGTGAGTACGGGGTGATTCAGCTGCTCCTGCCTATGGGTTTTATGCAACGCACAACTTCTTCAAGTAACACGCAGAAAATTTCATATTCTGTCGCTCGCCACGTGGAAACTGCTGATCATATCGAAAAAATGAACATGACCTTTCTCTTGGAAATTTGATTAAGCTAAATTTTGTACAGTGATACGTTCTCGCTAGAGGTCCCAGTTTTCGAATTATTCCAGAAAAGCATACAAAAGTGACCTCCAAACGCGTTTTTATTGACTAATGCGAAAACTGTGGCCTTCAGTGAAAACGTACAAAATTTAACTACATTAAATTTTACACAAAAAAGTCATGTACATTTCTCTACAGGAGTAATAGTTTGTGCGCAGTGAGCGAGAGAATATCTAACATGGTTTCTGAAGTCGTTGCAGGTTGCACAAAACCCAGGGACAGCTGAATAATCCTGCATACATGGTGGACAAAATGGAACTGGTCCGGAAAATATTTACAGTATGAATAACACAGAAGATGCTGGAAACGGCCCCTGATGACGTTGCTGAGTGCTGTGCACGATTTATCGAACTGTGAGACACTCATAGCTGCTCTGCCTAATAGCAGCAATAGCGTACCAATGTTCTGCTTTAGTTCCTCCAGTGAGAGAGGATTATTTAAGTGCATCCAACCATTCAATCAGACCAACAGGTAAAAATGACAGGGAGAGAAATCAGACGACTGGGGTGGGCACGAGATTGCACTGCTGCTGCTTAGTTCCCGCACCTCAACGAACACCTCACGCGCTCCTGACAAGGTTGTCTACAAGGAATTTACTGTTACTCTTGTAAGTAGGCTGATTAGGTTCTTATATTGGTTACGCCACGTAGCGCTCTGTATGAAAATCACTGGCTGTGCTGTGTGCAGTCTGTGGGTGGTTTTCTTTGTTGTCTGCCATTGTAGTGTTGGGCAGCTGGATGTTAACAGCGCGTAGCGTGGCGCAGTTGGAGGTGAGCCGCCAGCAGTGGTGGATGTGGGGAGAGAAATGGCGGAATTTTGAAATTTGTAAGACTGGATGTCATGAACTGCTATATATTATTATGACTTTTGATGACTATTAAGGTAAATACACTGTTTGTTCTCTATTAAAATCTTTCATTTGCTAACTATACTGATAGCAGTAGTTAGTGCCTTCCGTAGTTTGAATCTTTTATTTAGCTGGCAGTAGTGGCGCTCGCTGTATTGCAGTAGTTCGAGTAACCAAGATTTTTGTGAGGTAAGTGATTTGTGAAACGTATAGGTTAATGTTAGTCAGGGCCATTCTTTTGTAGGGATTTTTGAAAGTCAGATTGCGTTGCGCAAAAAAATATTGTGTGTCAGTAATTTTTCTCAGGGGACGTTTCATATGTCGACCCTTAGCCTCACCTTACCTCAATGGAATCTTCTGATTTTTTCCTTGTAGTTTGTATAATTAGTGAAGCCTTTGTTTATTGCTAGCGCGTAATCATACAAAGAATTTCCTTTGTAATTGTAGTTTTTCATTCTTGTACAGTAAAACAGTTGTGGCATGCATGTAGATTTGCACCAAGTATTTCGCAGCTGCGATTGCAATTAACGAGATATCATTTTCAATGCTATGTTAATGTGTTTTCTTATTTTGCTCTTCAAATTGTGCTTTTCTGTGTTGTTGTGTGAAATATTGTGACAATAATGGCGTGTGAAAAACGTAATACTAGGCTCCAAAGTAAACTGAGAAATGACAGTGAAGACGAAAACAGTGTGTTAGCGCCACCGTGTAATGAATTAACTAATGTTCAAAGTAGTAATTGTGAATAGGGAAATGGAGCGGGCGGCAAACAATGGTGTAGACAGTGAAACAATTAGTGAACAGGGAAGCATTAGCGATCGATCGGTCGGCAACAGCCCGCCTCAGGAATCGGGAATGACAGGACACAATTTTGCAAATACTGCAGATTCAGGTTTTGGGTCCTCACCGTTTTCTCAAATAAGTCAAGACACATTTTCTGCTTGTTAAAATGTGAATGTTGCCGGTGCAACTTCACTGCCGAAAAGCACTGAGGAACATGTTTCAGACACCAGTGCATTGTTATTACAGTTAATGCAACAAATGGGACAAAGGCTACAAAAGTTAGACACAACGGAACAAAATCTTCAAAAGTTAGGCACAACGCTTGAACAAAATCGGAAACAAATGGGACAAAATCTTCAAAAGTTAGACACAATGGAACAAAATCTTCAAAAGTTAGACACAATGGAAAAAAATCTTCAAAAGTTAGACACCACACTTGAAGAAGCACGTGAAGATTTAACTACTGAGTTACATAAAATCGAATCGAAATGTCAAAAAGTCTGTAATGACATAAAAACAAAAATTTGTGAGCATTTACAACCTATTTTTTCCCGTCATGAAAATGCATTACAGAATCACGAAGCAGCCATAAAGGAACTGCAAACTATAGTTCATGAAAATCACGACACCTTGCAAGCTAAAATTGACTCAGTTGCATCTACCGATTCGGTTACGCAACTTGCAAAAACTGAAAGGACACAGTAGATACTCCGAAAATTCGTTGAGAAAGACACAAGGAGGAAATTAGTTCATTATCAGAGAATGTAGTCCAACTTTCGGATCAGCAAAATAATTTATCTTCGAAGGTAGATGATAATCTGAATGACACAAAACCGGTAGTCTTTAATGACACAGAAGAGTGCGAACAAAGTAGGAAATTCAAACAAAATCAGAATCAAATTAGTACGCAACACCAAAGAGAAATCCGGGAAGTACAAGATCAGTTGACACAGGCAATACAGGAATTACATATTTTAGAGGCCACTCGTGCTCCAATACGGGAAGAGGGGCATAGAAATACGGAACAGCCACAAAATAATAGCTCAGGGCACTTCGGAAATTATGAAAGAAATTGGCAAGGTACACCGAATTTTGAGATGGAACCGCCAAAACGACGTAACAATGACCGACATGCGACTCGCCGACATGATGATTTTGACTATAAGCTGTTCATTACTACACGTAAATTCAAAACATTTAAGAATTCCGGCAACGACATTCATCCACAAGCGTGGCTCCATCAATTCTCTCATTGTTTTCCTCCCAACTGGTCATTAGAGCACAGATTAGAATTTATGTGTGGCTATTTAGAGAATGAACCAGCTGTAAGAATGCGATTGGTCATTCACGATTGCCACAGTGAAAGAGAATTTTATCATGCCTTCCTCTCAGCATATTGGTCTCAAGCAACACAAGACCGAGTAAAACATAGCATCATAATAATGAAATATTTCGAACAATCTGAAATTTCCAGTCTTATGAAATATTTTGAAGACATGTTGCACAAGAATCAGTACCTGTCAAACCCATACAGCCCCTCAGAACTCATCCGTATTTGCTTAATCAAATTACCTGAACATTTACGACATATTATTTTGGCAGGACGTTGCAAAGACGACATTTAAGGTTTTCAGGGACTCTTACAAGAATTAGAAATTGACACTGACAATCGCGGAACGTGAAAACAGAAACACAACAATTACAGGTCACATACGTCGCAATTCCGTGATGAAAGAAATAATAACTGGACACGACAAGGCTATTCTCACAACACAAATCGTGACCAAAACAGACACCACCCGTATGACAACCGATGGCACAGTAGTAATAATTACAGGGAAAGATCACCTCTGCGTGGTACTGACTATCACAGAGACAATCAGACAGACAATATGGGAATCAAAACAATTCTTATCAAGGGAGACAGAATAGACGCAACGGTCCAGCACGCAGTTACGATTCAGGGAGAAATTCTCCACCACGTGACCGACAAGAAAGAAACTATGGAATCTACCAACATGACGACAGACGATATGATCGTAACGACAGAACTGAATTGCATCAGAACTGGCGGGATTCAAACAGAGCAGGGCCCTCTCGACAAAGTGAATTTGTAGAAGTTAGGTCTCTAAATCCCAATAACGACGCACGCCATCAAAGAGACAATAGGCAATGACTCATACCTCTGGCAGCCACAAAACGTACTTATGAAACTGACGACACAGCTGCTGTAGGTAGTAATTACGTGAAAATGGAAGACATTAGGGACATCTTACTCCAGGAACACGACGTAAAGTATGACAACATTGCATATCCTGTGATTCACATTACAGTAAATGATGTAAAACTTACGGGATTACTTGACTCTGGCAGTCCGATTTCAGTAATTAGTGAAACAATCTTTAGCAAATGCAACAAATCGAACGATTGCCCCACATTGCCGTTACGTAAGATTAAATTACAAGGTGCAATCTTTGGAAAAAGTGTAGATGTACGCCAACAAACCAACTTAGAATTCTGTTGTCAAAGCCACAGCTTCTCTATGAACTTTCTTGTTGTCCTATAATTGTCGACGGAAATTATATTGGGAGTAGACATTTTTAATGAATGCAAAGCAATCTTAAATTTTCACAATGCTGAAATAAGTTTAGAGAAAGAAGGTAAGTCAATAGCTTTGAAATTTGAAGATTGGCTCTCAAACCATGACGAAGAAATTATTCGTCTTTACCTCCTGTTAGACAACAGTATGGAATTTTCGACGGAACTTGACACTAACAATCACTCTGCAAGTACTGACAGGGATGATATCGATGGCGCATTTGATACTAATGAGTTAATTCAGAATAAAATTCGAACAATTGAGAATTGTAATGACACTGATAGGCAAGACCTTTTTGAGATTTTACAAGCACATTCCACAGTTTTTACTCACAAAACAGGAACAATCAAGGGATTTCAATACCAATTTCGTGTTCGTGAGCATATTAAATTTTGTGTTAGACCATACGTAATACCGGCACATTATAGGGACCGTGTTAGAACAGAAATACAATCTATGCTTGACGAGGGCATTATTGAGCCTGCAGTGAGCTCATACAACAATCCATTACATGTTGTTGAGAAGAAAAATCGATCGATCAGGCTTGTCTTAGATTCGAGACAAATCAATACTATCATCATTCCTGAAACAGACAGGCCACAAACGTTGGAAGAACTTCTTCAAAATTTTAATGGTGTAAAAGTGTTGTCTTCTATTGATCTCAGATCCAGCTTTTATCAGATTGAACTTCATCCAGAATGTAGAAAATACACAGCTTTCCTTTGTTTCGGCGTTTGTTATCAGTTTCGGAAACTTCCTTTTGGTTTGAACATTTCTTCGGCAGCATTCATTCGCGGACTAAATTCCATATTACCTGAGATCTTAAAACGTCACATCACCTTATATGTGGACGATATTCTGATAGCAGGAGCCTCATGGGAACAACACAATCGCATCCTCAACAACGTGTTACATGTTTTTGCAGAATCTGGAATTACAGTTAACTTTAAAAAGTCTGAATTTGGAAGGACAAAGGTGAAGTTTTTGGGACATATTATTTCTTCTGAAGGCATTCAGCCGGATCCTGAAAAGTTAGAAGCAATCAGAGCCATTCCAGTTTCATCCACAAAAAAACAAGGCCGCAGTTTTCTAGGTCTCGTAAATTTTTACCGTCGTTTTCTGAATATGCAAAGTCTAGTTACACCAAAACTTTGTTCCCTCACTGGGAAAAATACTATTTGGAACTGGGACGAGCAAGCTCAGTTGGAATTCAATTCTTTGAAAGAAGCGTTACTTAACGCGCCAATACTAGCTCATCCAGATCTGTCACAAGATTTCTGCCTTAGCACGGATTCTTCTAAAGTCAGTCTTGGTGCCCATTTATTTCAAGAAGCCATAGAAAATGACACACTGTCACGCGCACCGGCTGGGCTGGAGAAAAGTAACACAGAAGGCAACCTCGATAAAAATTTCAGTATTCCTTAAATTCAGAAAGTCGCCTTTGAAAACTTCATCACCACGTCTTTAAAGGACATTGCTCATGAACAAGATAAAGATCTGATTTGGAAAGACATCAAAAGTAAATGGCATGAAAAGACACACACAGAATCGGCATTATTATCTGGTTAGAAACAACATACTGTTCAAACGCTGCACTGTTGATGACAAACTATGGGTACTTTGCATTCCAGATGATTTTGTTGATAAGCTCATTTGGTACATTCATTTCAGCTACGCACATTTTGGTTCACGAAAATGTTATCATATTCTTCGGACGACTTGTTATTTTAACAGTATGGAAAAGCGAATTCGAAGAGTCTTGTCTATTTGTAAACTTTGTCAAAAGGCGAAACCATCTACTATCGCACATCGTGCTCTGTTGTTTCCTATCATTCCTTCTAAATTAAATCTCTTGGGACCCCTTGTCAGAACATCGAATGGATTTTCGTACGTTCTAGTCGTTGTTGATCTTACTTCAAAATTTGTTTCTTTCACTCCGTTACGTATAGCCACTGGACGGCCTGTATCCAACGCCTTCGTTAAGAATTTCTTACTTGAAGTTGGCCACGTTGCTAAAGTCATTTCAGATAACGGACCGCAATTCAGATCTGCTGTTTGGTCACGCATGCTTCGGAACCATAAAATCAAACCTGTTTTTATTTCATTGTACTCATCACATTGTAACCCATCTGAACGGATTATGAAGGAAATCAATAAGCTTTGCAGACTTTATTGTCACAGAAAACATCAGCATTGGGAGAGATATTTACACTTATTTCAAAATGTGCTGAATGAAATGCCTCATGACTCCACTGCTTTACCACCTACTCTTGTACTGAAGAATGAAGAACGACCGAACAGAATCAGAGAGCTTGTACCTTTCCCGAATACACGTAAACTTCGACACAAAGACATAATTGATTTGGCTATTAAAAATATAAAATCTGCAGCAGAAGAAAGGAGTAAACTACACGGTAAAGCAAATGCAAAGAAATTGTATATTGGTCAGAAAGTTCTCATTAAAGCTCATTCATTGTCACATAAGAAGAAACACTTGAGTCACAAATTCTTTCTAGTTTACAATGGACCTTACATAATCCGACGTATACCACATGATAATTGCGTTGAAGTTGAAACTCTGCGTACTAGGAAGAGTAAAGGTTTACACAACATTTCAAATTTAAAACCGTTTGTTGAAAGATAATCTGCTTTTTAACTTTGTCTTTGCCATAAAACTTTTCACTTCACATTTCTAGTATGCTTTGTCAGACTTAAGAAACTGTTACCATGCAACAATGTTTAAAGTTAACTAGCCATTCAAAAACCTAGGGAACTTAGACAGTAATTACGTATGCATTGTTATAGTGGACAGACGACACAGCGTTATACATTCTTGCAACAAGTTGGACGATTACGTAACGACTATCAGGCTTACATACTTAAAACTTATACTGCTAATGAGATATTATTGCAACATTTTGGTTTACTTGAAAAGATACTCTTTATTTGAAGTATATTCGGTGAGATTAAAGATGACTTAGCATTTGGTTTCTTTGATAGCTACACGATTATATCACGACGCTATTAATAAGTGACATAATTTACATTGTTGCTTTTGCGGTGTATATGTTTTATATCTGCACAGTTTTTATGTATTATTCTGGAAAGTAAAACATGTTTTAGTAGTAACTTTTGTGGTATAGCTACAATGAGACAGCCATTTCCGTAGCACAACAATACGTCACACTATAGTACTTTCTTGAATACGGTAAGGTACGTAATAACTGCGATATATATACGCAAAGCATTTCACTTTAGTTTATGATGAGGTAAGTACATTCACTTCAGCAAATCTTTGCTTACAGAGGACGATAACTACGACACTTCTACAGAATTATCTTACAGCAAGACACACATTTAGCGCTACAGGACACGCATTTGAGTGATTAATTTTGTACTTAAACCATTTATTTTTTAAGATTTTTGAAGTACAAAGAAAGTTTTCCGTGATACATTTCATTCCATTGCTGTAATCTGTAACGCCTGAGGGAATAATTACATTAATCCTCAGGGGGGTACACGCTTACTTTGTGTACCATGTGTTTGGCAAGCACAAGGAGCCCTAGCTAATATGGTATTTGCTTATACAACAGTATTGGGACAGGGCCGGTCCCATCCCAATCCCGGTACCATTCCAAAGTACCGTTATCCATGATGGCGGCCATGACGTTAGAGACACCCCCCCCCCCCTGCCTACATGTACGCGCTAGGCATGAAATGTTTTCATAACACCGCCACCATTCCAAAGCACTGTTATTCGACAACAACAAGGTCGCACCCAGTGTATCCACCACGTGATGCATGTCTAGTCTCTATTGCCGTAGCGAGGTGCGAGAGAGAGAGAGAGTTAGCGCCATCTCTCTATGTCACAACCCCGCGCTTACATACACGCGATGGGCAGGACCTATACAAATCAGTGCACGGTCCATCTCACTCTCACACTGCTCGTATACTTCGTTCGTCCAGTACTTGTCACGTCTTCGTAATTAAACGTGCAAAAATGAAGTGTTCAAGTGTAACTCCACTCACTAAGGATACGATATTACTTATTGCCTAAGCCACTTCCTCTTACGTCATCACGTACAATACATTACAATTATTTTACAGAAATACATTTCTTAAACAAAATTTTCAAAACAAAATTATAAAAACAATCATCATGGTCTGTTCCTGTGGATAAAATAAACGTTTATTAATTTAGTTATCCCATCACCACATGGTCTCTAACTACTAATTTCTCTATTTCTACTTTCTACAGTTGACGTCAACATGCTACTACTACATGCCGTGACCTTTTATAGTAAACTCCCTTCCCTGGCGTCGCTCAGTTGCTGCTATTATCTGCGAACAACTAAAAACATTTGTTGCACATTATTTTAGGTTACTGTAACTCCGAATTTCTCCGATACCCCTTTGATGTTGTGCTTGTTTGACTGGTTATGGCATTGGTCTTCCGCTCCTAGTCTGCTTCTGTCTGTAACGGTAGGCTCAATTCAACGTCATGCTTATCTGTTGAACAAAACAAGAGTTAGTTTTGCACGTAACAGCAAGTAAAAATCAGTGATAGTGGTCAAGGTTCATGGCTGGACTTGAGAGCATCTATATTTTGTGGTGACCTTCATTATCATCCTTTAAACTGACTGGCGTGTTGTTTTAGCGTCTCTGCTTAACTCAAATAGTTAAGCCCAGACTCGGCTAGCGTCACTAATACGTCTCTACAACACTCCTACGGCCCAAATCATCAATAAGCTCTGTCGATCACGCCATTGCGTGCTGCCAGCCACCTGATTTACGTCTTTCTATGACGGCTCAAAACTCGCCTTTTCACACAACATCCTCATCGCACCCATTACGAATTATCCATGTTTGGAGCGTCCCTATCGCCTAATTTCGATTGACTGGCCACCGGGTAGTCGTTTTGATCACCGTACTCACACTATCAACACAATTGAGATAACAGGTGCGTCTCGAACACTACTGCGTCGGACAGACCACCTCGTAATTATTACCCGAAACACCCACAATCGCCATACGGCGATAACGCAACGGGTGGGTCCTGAACACTACCGCGTCGGACATCATACCCTGCACTCGTCTCAAGAAACGTAACACATTCGGTGGGACGCAATATCCACCTACCACATCACAACACGCTCAACACACCCCAAACCCATCCACCACAGATCCAGATTTTATCCTGAAAGCTCTCCTGTCCAATAGCCTTGCCATAAAATTTTGTATAGGAAGTTATCTACATAAGATAACCCCTCTATAATTAATCTAATACTTCTAAATATTGTTTGTGTCATAGCTGAAGCAAATTTTCTATACTAAGCGACCCAGTGGTCCCCATACAACAAAATTTAACATCGAACACATAATATACACACAATCCATACCAAAATAAGACAAGCACATGAAAATAGGGAAATAAATACACACAACATAAAACAAATAATCACAAACCACAAATAAAACACTGCCTATACTAATACAAATAAACATCGCCAACAAATCACAAAAATCTAATCTAATTATACACTACTTTGTTCCCGGCCGCGTTCTTCCGCTGCCGAGTGTGCCGCCCTAGTCATTCTTGTCTGTTTTGCGCAGTTTGCGTACGGCCAGGGTTCGCCGGACGTATTTTGATTATTTGTGTAGGTTCTGGATTTTGGTCTTCACTCGCTCTCCAGTTCTGCACTGGTTGATCCCTTCCATTTTTATTGGCTGGTTTCCAGTTATTATTACCCTGGTTCCACCTACGTTCCTGTGGCGGATAATGTTTGTCCTCTATTATCGCGCCACTGTGGGTTGTTTCCCCTATTGTTACCGTTACCGGCATAGTTATTCCTCATCTGGTTTCTGTTTCTCTCTATATTCGCGTCTTGGCCTTCCTCATGCGGTCCCCATTGCTTCTTCTTCTCACGCACCTGCTGGTCGTTATAGGCAAACTCCAGTTCCCTAAGAATGCCCTTAAATGCTTCTACTTCATTTCCGCATCTGCCAGCTAGCGTCTGCTGATATGTAAGTGGCAACTTCATATAGCATACGCGTATAATCTCCCCAAGGCTGCACGGTTCGTCCAGATACTGATTCTTTTTCAGCATGTTCTATAAAAATTTCACAACACTTCGGAAACCTGAGCTCTCGAAGTCGCGTGTCATGAGGATTTCTTGTTTAATTCTGTTTTGGGTCTCCTTTGACCAATATCTGCTCATAAATGCGTCGCGGAACTCTTGGTATGTTCTGCAACCTTTAGCAACACTACGCATACTTTCCGCTGATGCACCTTCCAAGTGTGCACACACAAAGTCAAGTTTGTACATTAACGGCCACTGTGGTGGTAACGTTAGATCAAACTGTCCAATGAACGTTTTTGGATGTAACGTATTATTATCATCCTTATAGTGCTGGAACTTGTGTACCGACAGAAAGTGTTTATAATCAAACTGCCTAGTTTCATCTTTATGCTGTGGCGTTTCGATGTTTTCATAAACTACCTCCGTGTGCGCCTCCTGGATATCCTGTGGCTCTTGCAAGTGCGAGGTGGATCGCCTAAGCGGGTATCAATTGCTTGCGCCAGTTGTTCTGCTACTGAACTCCGCCTCCGGCAAATCACTTACTACACGCGGTACCTCCGTACGTGTGCCTCGCGGTTCATAGCTGCCATGACGTTCTAACGGTCTGGTTTCCAGCATGCATGTTTCATTATCACGTCGGTTCACAACTCCTGTGACAGATACTGTGTCCCGTTGCCGTACTTCCGAGGTTACGTCTTCCGTGGATACTGTCTGAATATCGGTTCCAGTTTGTCCTGTATTTGTAGAAGTTCTGTCGACTGACAGTGCCTCTACCCTGCTCTCGATTTGTCGTTTAAATTCGGCAAATTCTGCCATCAGTGGTGCCTCTCCGGCTTCCTCCTTCCTGCTCGACACGGTTTCTTCAATATTTTTCACTCGTGTCTGCAGCATATTTATAACAGTTTTGCCGACCTTGGTCTTGTTCTCTGTGTCCTCCTTCGTTTCTCTCGCTATTCTCTTGGCTCTCCGCGCAATTAATTTCGCCTCATTGGCGGTTCTTTTCGCTTCGGCTATCTCTCGCTCTAACTTCTCACGCAACGCTTTTACTTCATCCTTCACACCGCATGTTTCACGCTTTATGATGGTAAGCTGTGCCCGGGTTTCCTTTCTACACTCCTGTATGCTGCTGTGTGTTTCTTCGCTGATTCTTTCCAGACTAGCTTGCCTCTCCTTCCTACACGTTTAAATTCTTTGCTGCATCACTTTCGTACTAGCGTCTATCTTCTGCATCATACGCTCCAAGAATCCAGCGATACCTGAATCGTCTACCGCCAAGTCTCCCCTTTCCGCATGATAACTACTGTCATGACTTGCAGGTGATCCCCTGCTCATTCTTCCGTCTCCTGTCGAGTAAGATCCAAACCCTGCTCGGTACGTTAGTGTCGCAGCGGTTGCTTCATAGCATGTTAACATCTAAGTACAAAATGTAGCTAGAATCAAGGGATGCGTTGTACTCGACATCCATCCGCCGGTTAATTGCCTTGGCGTGCCTGTGAACACATTGACAAAGTCCGCCGCGGATTCCTCGCTCAAAAATAGAAGCATCGGAGCATCAGTCAAAAGTTCAATGTTGCAATCCGTTTTTTTGAGCATAGCGTCCCAGGACAACCCAGGTGCCGTGTAATAAAAGGCAGGGTCCAGAGAGTACGTGGTCATACATACATAGAAGCATCGGAGCATCAGTCAAAAGTTCAATGTTGCAATCCGTTTTTTTGAGCATAGCGTCCCAGGACAACCCAGGTGCCGTGTAATAAAAGGCAGGGTCCAGAGAGTACGTGGTCATACATACACTCCGGAACTTTTCGAAAACATCTGCAAGCAAACGAACGTCCGTGTCCATGTATAACCTTGCATATTCTCCCAAATTGGGTATGTTGAATTCCTGCCAGACATTAACGGCATGCTCATAATCTGTCATAGTTATGATATCGCCTGTGAGAGTACTGGTAAAAGAAGTTATGTCGGGAAGCCTGGTTTCATTGAGTTTTGCCATACTATGAGGATACTCGTACGGGAAAACTCCTTTCCTCTTCGCAAGTTGAAACTTTTCCTCATCGGTAAATGCAGATCGAGTGATATGCATATCATTCAGAGGTAAAGTCTCAACCAGTTTCTGGAGTGAAGTCTGCATAAATCGTAGAGAGTCAAGGAAGCGGAGCGTAAATTTCGGCGTCAATCGTTTTGAAAAAGAAATGTACTTTTCAACACTTTCAGGCAGGATACTGACCTGATCATTCTTCATACCGAACTTAGCCAAGTGCTCAACGAGAAAATGAGCATCATACCCGCTCAGATTATGAAAAAAGACGGGTATGTGTGTGTAGGTAACTGATACTTCAAGTTGCATGCTTTGCGGGCTGCACCGCGGAACTTACCCGTAAGATGACAATGGTCTCTACGAGGAGTCTCCGCTTTTCTATCTAAGGCCAGCCCGCAAATATGACAATTAACAGCCTTTTCATACAAGTCATCATTTTCCTTTGATTTGGTCATGGGAATATTGATGCTGTAGAGCTTGTGAACTTGCCGTGAAAGTTTTTCAAGCTCGGTGAGAAGCCAAACCGCCGGATCGTCCCCTACATAAGACTGATAGCTATTAAGTTTACAATCATATACACATACAACTTGGAACGCCGCCGCATAAGGTACGTGTTTTTGTGTGAAGGTTGTGTGTGAGGCTAAGGGGTTCCCTTCACAACGAGTAATAGGAGCCAGCAAGCATTCAATATCGGCGTACACAACAAAAGGACAACGCTGCTGGTGGTGAGCATTTTTAAATTTAATGAAGTTATTTTCCTCAGTGGGCATAACAACACGTACCGGGTCCTTGCATGCACAATCTAATAGATGTGTCGCTAATAACTCTTGAGATGAAAAATAATTCAAACACCTTATACAAATATATTGTTTATGTTCATTTTTACTTAACTGGGAGGAAATGAGTCGGGACATGTCTTTGATCCAGACGTAGTCATAGTTATCACGTTCGGAGAAGAGCAGCATGCAACTCTCGCTCACCTGCAAATTTTGAGAAATGGAGGGGGCCTACTACTGTATGCTTGTTCTGCTCATCTGACTTGCTTTTCTTCTCCAGGCCATAAACGTGGACCGATATTGCGGTATTCTGAGCCTCAAACTTAGGTATGTCCTGGATTCTTAAAGGGAACTCTATTCCGTCAAAGTTATACTGTCTCTTAATATCTTTGACTTTGTAACTGCTGGGACGCTCGGGATGATGTTTTTGATTGTAATTTCTCTCGCAAGCCAGGACTGACCATGCAAAACACGCATTATCATAGTTATTTTGAACATTCTCAATATCTATAGGGAGTTTAATATAACTGGACCCTCCATTCATTGGATCATAGACATGTATATGGATGTCGAGGTGTGGTATACTGCTGAGCGCTTTAGCGGATCCACGTACTTCCATCTCGGAAAATCGGGCCATAATAGCGCTCAAGGTGGATTCTCGGTACCACTCAGCAATCGATGTGCTTCGAGAAATAACGGCATTGTCACCCCATATATAATGCAGAGTAGCCGTCTCCGCGTCACCTTGATGTTTAGGGGGCCGACTCAGTTCACAGCATGATACCGCACTGCATTTAATGGCGTTAAATTCCGGATCTTCTAAGAGTTTGAGGAGCTCGGTCTCCAAGACGGGAAGGCACGCCTCAAAAAACCTTACAGGATCGCGATACCTCCCGCCTGGATTCTCAATTCTGGTGAAAGAGATTCGCCCCTCAAACGCTCTAGCAACTGCTGAGTATTCTAAGGGAGTCATTACGCCGTTATTCTGATCGAATTCATTATCGATAGGACGGGGGAGAGAACTACCGCTAGCCATAGGGAAATTACTATTATTACTATTGCTACAACTAGGAGTCCACCCGATAGATGAAGGGGCTGGTGATGGGGGATCGTAATCATCATCATTTGCAGGGAGAGGTATACGTCTCCGAACGCATACCTTGCGTGGGCGGCGGCGGCGAGCTGCTGCTTCCGGAGGAGGAGGGGGTGACAGCCGGCTTGAAGGGCCAGGCTGTGGCGACGGCGGACGGGCTGCGCTGCTGTCTACCTGCCGGTGGCGCGGGGGCTCAGTGTTGTTGTTTTTCACAGCCAAACGGTTGCGGCAGCGCTGGGGGAGGAGCTGGCGCGTGTTCTGCATCCGCCTCCCGCGAAGCCCTTATAGGGGCTACGCAAGGCGCTGCGTGTCTTTGCGGTTCGGTGCGCCTGAGTCCCGCCACCGCAACCACCGCTCTAGGAACACGGCCTACGCCGTGTGATAAACCTGGAAGATAAATAAGAAAAAAAAATATTAATTTAGTGATTTATACTTAAAAGAGCGATAAATAATAACAATAAGACAAAATGATGGTAGTTATGTGAAGGAATGTTAATGTTCAAAATTATTCACCTTCTCCGCTCTGACTCCATGGTTTGAGCAACTCATTGCCAAAATCAAGTAGATCCTCAAACCAGTCAGGTAGGTTGATCTCCTCCTCCTCCTCCTCCTCCTCCTCTAAAGACTGAGTGTCCTGCGTGGTGGGCGCCGTTTGAACGCCGCCGCCGCCTCCTTGAACGCTTTGGGTGGTAGAACTGAATGCTGAATTAGGCGCATCTACAAAGAAAAGACAAGCTTATGAGGACTAAATGTATACAATCAGAAAACGGATATATATTAGATGCAATTATTTATGTTTAAGAAGTATGTTTGTATTAGAAATGTACTTACATTCAAGCTGCTCTTTGTAAATATTTCATTTCTTTCCTCTTTTTTTCTAAATTTGCTGGTCCGCTTATTTCTCTATCACTTAACTGAATGCACACTTCCCTTTCCGTACGCGATATTATATTCAGTCTTCTCCATCTTTCTAGATTTCTTCCATCAAATCTTGGGTGATCTAGACAAGCAGCTCGAGATGGAAAGGGCTCAAGCCGCAATCCAGAACCTACACAAATAATCAAAATACGTCCGGCGAATCCTGACCGTACGCAAGCTGCGCAAAACAGACAAGTATGACTAGGGCGGCACACTCGGCAGCGGAAGAACGCGGCCGGGAACAAAGTAGTGTATAATTAGATTAGATTTTTGTGATTTGTTGGCGATGTTTATTTGTATTAGTATAGGCAGTGTTTTATTTGTGGTTTGTGATTATTTGTTTTATGTTGTGTGTATTTATTTCCCTATTTTCATGTGCTTGTCTTATTTTGGTATGGATTGTGTGTATATTATGTGTTCGATGTTAAATTTTGTTGTATGGGGACCACTGGGTCGCTTAGTATAGAAAATTTGTTTCAGCTATGACACAAACAATATTTAGAAGTATTAGATTAATAATAGAAGGGGTTATCTTATGTAGATAACTTCCTATACAAAATTTTATGGCAAGGCTATTGGACAGGAGAGCTTTCAGGATAAAATCTGGATCTGTGGTGGATGGATTTGGGGTGTGTTGAGCGTGTTGTGATGTGGTAGGTGGATATTGCGTCCCACCGAATATGTTACGTTTCTTGAGACGAGTGCAGGGTATGATGTCCGACGCGGTAGTGTTCAGGACCCACCCGTTGCGTTATCGCCGTATGGCGATTGTGGGTGTTTCGGGTGATAATTATGAGGTGGTCTGTCCGACGCAGTAGTGTTCGAGACGCACCTGTTATCTCAATTGTGTTGATAGTGTGAGTACGGTGATCAAAACGACTACCCGGTGGCCAGTCAATCGAAATTAGGCGATAGGGACGCACCAAACATGGATAATTCGTAATGGGTGCGATGAGGATGTTGTGTGAAAAGGCGAGTTTTGAGCCGTCATAGAAAGACGTAAATCAGGTGGCTGGCCGCACGCAGTAGCGTGATCGACAGAGCTTATTGATGATTTGGGCCGTAGGAGTGTTGTAGAGACGTATTAGTGACGCTAGCCGAGTCTGGGCTTAACTATTTGAGTTAAGCAGAGACGCTAAAACAACACGCCAGTCAGTTTAAAGGATGATAATGAAGGTCACCACAAAATATAGATGCTCTCAAGTCCAGCCATGAACCTTGACCACTATCACTGATTTTTACTTGATGTTACGTGCAAAACTAACTCTTGTTTTGTTCAACAGATAAGCATGACGTTGAATTGAGCCTACCGTTACAGACAGAAGCAGACTAGGAGCGGAAGACCAATGCCATAACCAGTCAAACAAGCACAACATCAAAGGGGTATCGGAGAAATTCGGAGTTACAGTAACCTAAAATAATGTGCAACAAATGTTTTTAGTTGTTCGCAGATAATAGCAGCAACTGAGCGACGCCAGGGAAGGGAGTTTACTATAAAAGGTCACGGCATGTAGTAGTAGCATGTTGACGTCAACTGTAGAAAGTAGAAATAGAGAAATTAGTAGTTAGAGACCATGTGGTGATGGGATGACTAAATTAATAAACGTTTATTTTATCTGCAGGAACAGACCATGATGATTGTTTTTATAATTTTGTTTTGAAAATTTTGTTTAAGAAATGTATTTCTGTAAAATAATTGTAATGTATTGTACGTGATGACGTAAGAGGAAGTGGCTTAGGCAATAAGTAATATCGTATCCTTAGTGAGTGGAGTTACACTTGAACACTTCATTTTTGCACGTTTAATTACGAAGACGTGACAAGTACTGGACGAACGAAGTATACGAGCAGTGTGAGAGTGAGATGGACCGTGCACTGATTTGTATAGGTCCTGCCCATCGCGTGTATGTAAGCGCGGGGTTGTGACATAGAGAGATGGCGCTAACTCTCTCTCTCTCTCTCGCACCTCGCTACGGCAATAGAGACTAGACATGCATCACGTGGTGGATACACTGGGTGCGACCTTGTTGTTGTCGAATAACAGTGCTTTGGAATGGTGGCGGTGTTATGAAAACATTTCATGCCTATCGCGTACATGTAGGCAGGGGGGGGGGGTGTCTCTAACGTCATGGCCGCCATCATGGATAACTGTACTTTGGAATGGTACCGGGATTGGAATGGGACTGGCCCTGTCCCAATACTTACAACTTTACACATCGGTACCATATGTCTCTAACACACAAATTACACAGCTATCTGATCATTTAACTGAGAGATAAACATTTTTTTCACTACATCAGTGACACATGTTTACGCAATTACACAGTTGGGTAACTTCACACTTATGAAATTGTATTTTGTCTGTACTTTGTGAACTGTTCATATTTTTTCGTAACCATTGCGATACTCTAAGAGCTATGAATGGTGTATTTGGTAAGGGAGCATGATTTTAAAGTACTTTTGAGGTAGATGACACTATTGAAATGAGCAGAGATTTTTTTTTAGGTTTTGACATTATTGCAGAAAGCTACGACGTTTTTGAGATTTGACTGAGGTGTTATGATGTTATTTTTACGACAACGATATGTATTATTCTGTTGAGGTATGTTTATGATCAATAAGATGATGCTACCATATATGAGGAATTTGATTATGCTACGTATTTATTATGTTGAAATATTGAAGAAGTGTCGACGAATACGTATATGAATAATGAGTAGTGGTTAGGGACTCTTGATTTGTGGAAAAGGATGTTGGAAACCAAGACTCATGCTTTAAGAGTTATGAAATGCGTGTAAATGCGTGAATGTATCACAATGCCGACGAAAACGTTTTGAACACTGTTATATTCATAGGATTTTGTTTCTACACACTTGCAACGCAAATTCTCGACCTGTGAAATTTTTTATATGAGACTGTCACTCTAATGCAAATTGGTGTCGTAAATATTTCAGTAAGAAAGTTAAGTGACCACCTTCACGTAATGAGTCGTGGGCACCCAGCTGTGCGACAGTCGCCTGGATAAAAGCCATTAGTGTCTGCCTTTCAGAGGCACAGGTGGAAAAAAAGGGGCCATTATCCGCACTATTGACATTCCTTTGTAGAAAGCATCGCAAATATGACACGCTCAAACTTGAAAACATATGATAACACTGTGGAGCTCTTAATTTATGATATTTAATGAAATGCCTAATGAAATGACGAGAAATATTTTTATGTGTATACACCTGATTATGGCTACTGTCTTTCTAGTTGAGAGATTTTTTTTTACTACCTTATGAAATGCCATATGGCTAATGAATAATGTTTCATGTCTTCCTTTGTGCATATTTGCTCATTTTGTTTAATATCTAGTTTCTAGCTGCACTGCAGCATTGGTTATTATAAAATTTAATAGATGTACTAATATCACTATTTTCTGTCTACAGACCCAGTAAAGAATACATTTATGATGCAACACTCTAGTGTTAAGATGTGACATAGGTATTAAACATGGCCAGTTTTACTGTAATATTTTTTATGCTTGAGCTTTGTCATGTTTAGGTATAAGTTATTTCATTTGCTGCTGCTGTTTGCCAGGCATAGTGTTACTGAATTTGACTTTGTATTACTCTGTTAAGCCAGGTTTACTACTGATTTATTTTTATTGTTTGCTGCACATTGCCTTATATTAGTTGTAATATCGCGATTGCTCTGCTAATTTATTTTAGTGCTGCTTGCTTTGCCAATTTGAATTTTTTGTCATTGCTGCTTGTGTTAATTGTTTTGTGCTGCTGCATTGCCTCGTCCCTTAGTTTAGCATCTGAGCTCAGTAGATTTAAGTTAGCTTAAGATGGGGTAGGCTATATGTGAGAACGAGTTGTGATGAATTGGAGGAAATGCATTGGGAAGCTATAAGAAAATGGTTTGGCCAAAAACGAATTTTGAAAGAGGATGTGAACAGAATACAGAAAGCATGCTTGGATAGGATTTTTTTTTTTTTTTTTTTGGTGGAAACAAATGTTGAAATAAGGGGAAAGGTCTACAGAACGAAGTTTTGGATTGGACTGCAGTACCAAATGTCACACTGAAAACAAACCCTGTCCTGTATTTTTGTGTTATTACACTATGCGAATTTGTGTTTTTCCTATCTTAATGTGTTTAGCTAATAAGAATTATGTTGTAGAATCTTTCTGATAATATGTTATTTTCTTTGTAAAGATGTTTAGACATTATTTATTCTGTTCTGTTTTAATACTCATGTATGAAGTTGACGTTTCGAAAGTTATTCTGATCTTTTATGTATGTACTCATGCCATAATTCCTGTAACAATGATGTATATGTCATTTCAATTCTTTTGTAAAGCCTGTACTACAAATGTTATCTGTATTGTTTAGTACCTTTGTAATTGTATTCTTATGTTATAAAATTGTAATTGACACCAGTTCATCATATTATTAACTTACAAGTTCCATTTCACAGCACACGTTTCTGTCGGTTATAGTATACAGACAATATGTGAGAAGTAGGGACTGTTAGTGTTTGCACGTGTGTTAATAATCCAGCAAGGGACTGGATAACAGCGTTGCTGGTTCTAAGGAAAATTCCAAAAACTTTGTGAGTGCACAAGTGGTGGTTATGGACTTGCTATATTATCCGCAAGACTCTTCAATGGTGATTGTGCACCTGCACAGTCACAACAGATGGCTGCTGGCCATCTCTACAAGGACTACAGTGGGTCTGCACCTTCGATGACCCACCAATACCATTATTTCTACAAGGACTGCAGTGGGTCTGCACCTCTGGTGGCCCACCAATACCGTAATCTCTACCAGGACTACAGTGGGTCTGCTCTGTGATGACCTACCTACCAATATATTAAGTGTGTGTCATGGCGGCTGCAGTGTAACACGTGTTAAGTTCGGCTCGCGAAATTTAGTTGAATTCGAAGGTGTTCTCGCAGGTGGTGTTGTCTAGTACAAGTGGAAATCGTGAAAACAACAGTGTTCTGTGCAGTAGTGCTATTTTTTTTCTGTGCTCCGCCAATATCTTCGAGAAAATGGTAAACAGAAGAGTGAACAGCAGCGCGTCCAGCAGCGGGGAAGCAGCAGGTGCGGTGGGCCAGCTCTTGGCGGAAGGTGCGGCCCCGGCTCCCGGTATAGCGGAGCTGGTCCGCTCTGAGGTAAACGCTGCGCTTCGCGATAAAAACAATCTCGATCTGATAGCAGGCACTATATCAGATACTGTAACGGCAGCAGTATTGGCCAAAATGCGTGAAACTGTTGAGGCCAATACTGCCGAAATTACAGCACTAAAAAAGTCTGTGTCTGAATACGAGAAAAAGGCACGAGAGTTGGAATCAAACTATCTGCCGCAACTGATGAACTAGAACAGTACCAAAGGCGAAATAGTCTACGACTGTTTGTAGTAGTAGAAAATAAGGAAGAAGACACGGACAACCTGCTTATACAAGTTGCGCGTGAAAAATTAGGCGTTGAAGTGACCAAGCCCGACATTGACAGGAGCCATCGGGTGAGACGAAAATTACCAGGTGCCACCAAAACTCGCCCAATAATAATTAAATTTGTCTCGTACCGGAAAAGGGCAGAGATCTTTACCCAGAAGAAGAAGTTAGCAAGGACAGGGCTTACAATAAGGGAAGATCTGACACACGAATGGCTAAAGATTTTAAACAGTGCCATATCCCATTTCGGTCTTCAGAATGTGTGGACTCAGGATGGCAGAGTAATCATTAAGACAGCAGCTAGAAAGGAGACAGTCACAAACATGACAGAACTGAATAGTATTAAGTGAAGCTACTCGAGCCAAAAGTGCAAACTTAACACCATTTGCAATTGTAACAGCACCAATACTCAGATATAGTCTTGTAATTTTATTAATTTTTTAATTATACCCATATTTGTACCTTCAACTAATTGTTTTTGTAACTGTATTAACTTTTCACTATTTTTTTGCGTCTGTAGCTCCAACCATTACTTAATTTTAGTTACTGCTAATTCTTTTTTCATTTTCTCAGTTTATTCTCTTCCGTTCTGAAATAGTTCTATTGCAATTATTAGTCTCTCCCTTAGTTCATTAATCACCCATCTCTTCAGTTTAAATTGTTCATAACAAAAATCACTATCAGTATCACTTTAGCAAATTTCAATCTAATTGTAGCTTCCTACGATAATCACTACCAGTATCACTTAAGTAAATTTCAATTTAATTCTAGCTTCCTACGATAATCTATTAATTACTAAGCTTACTTCTCTCTGCTGGCAGCATCGGCCTCTTAAATCACTCCCTTCTCCCTTATTTCCACCCTAAGCTGTTTCAAATACGCTAATTACATTTCTCCTCGTACGACAGAGGATACACAGTGACACACAGCCATCACTATTTTGGTCATATTCTCCTAGCACAGAATACCACTAATCCATTTTCTATACTCCCGCAACCTCAGGAAATCTTTAGCAGGCGCCATTCTTTCGGCACTCGCAGTGTCACAAACAGGGCGTGCAAAATCTCGGACACCCCTGTGTTATGTCACTTGGCGGAAGCAGCGGCCAGTGCCCCTCGCAGCAGGTAGTGCCTAACAAAGGGACAAACCAGCCTGCCACCCTACTCCAGGCTGCTCGGCGGAACGCGTCAGAGCTTTTAGCAGCTCACTGCAACATCCAGTCTTTACCTGCGCATTACGAAGAACTTAGCCTCCTCTTCAACCAACTAAACTACCACGTAATCCTATAATCCGAAACGTGGTTGAAACCACACATATCCTCTGCATCTTTTCATCTCCCAGGGTACACATTTCTTAGGGCAGACAGATCAAAAAAGCGAGATGGCGGGGTCGGCGCGTATATACGAACAGATCTCAAAGCGAAAGTCTTGTGTACATCAAATCCTGCTGAAGAAAAAGAGGCTGAATTCATTTTCATTGAAATAAATATACAAAGTCGGAAATTCTTGACTGGCGTCGTGTACAAGCCGCCAAAAATAAGCTCAATGAGTTCCTTCCAGTCGGAATTACATTCACTTCAGTGTCAATACGAACATGTCATCGTAATGGGTGACTTGAACATAGACCTGCTAAGAGACACTCCCTCCGCAATAAACCTAAGAAGACTGTTTAGTTGCAATAGCATGAACATTCTTCCATTACAACCTACACACCATACGGCGCACAGTCATACTCTTATAGACGTAATCGCAACGAAACAGACTGACAAAGTAAGAGATGTTGGTCAAACATCGGCCCCTGGCCTCTCAGCACATGATGTAATATTCCCGGCCTACTCTGTGCAGCCCCCAAGGATCAAATCGCGTTACATAACTTGTAGGAACATGAAACGTATTGACCTTGACGCTCTAACAGCCGATTGCTCAGAAATCTCATGGCATCAAATAATCAGAAAACCCACAATCGACGGCAAAATTAATGAACTTGGTGATAAACTCACTGCCCTCTATGACAAACATGCACCTGTGCGCACAATCCGTGTAAGAAAATCTCCTGCTCCATGGCTGACAGCTGAATTACGTCAAATGATGACTAACAGGGATGCTGCCCACAGGCGTTTCAAGGCAGATCCGAAACCCGAGCGTTTCGAAGAATATAGAAAGCTACGGAACAGAGTGAAACAATGCATTCGGAATGCTAAAATCAGGCACGCTCGCTCCCTTGTATGCAGCGATCTGACGCCCACGACTCTATGGAAGAATCTCCGTAGCTTGGGGGTCGGAAAGGCAAAATCGGAAACTACTTTTCATGTGTCAGCTAACGAATTAAATGAATTCTTCTCTGCACCTCTGAATACCAGCACAGCTGATAATTACCGTCCACAAGAATCCCCGAACAGGATAACTAACAACGATACCTTCCATCTAAAACATGTAACAACAAATACGGCAAGAAAAGCAATAATGAGAATCTCTTCTGATGCAATAGGCAACGACAGTATCGGTATAACCATGATTAAGAATGTTGCCGATATCTTAGTACCTGTCTTAACTGACATATTTAATTTTTCCCTCGTGAACGGAATATATCCTACTGCATGGAAAAGAAGCCTAATTCGACCCATCCCCAAGATCGAAAACCCGCAACTGCCTAGTGATTACCGACCAATTAGCATACTGCCTGCTGTTTCCAAAGCACTTGAATATATTGTTCATGATCAAATCACTGAACACTTGCATGAATTCAGCCTATATGACAAATTTCAATCTGGTTTCCGTTAACATCACAGCACAAACACTGCTCTAATTAAAGTAACTGATGACCTGAAATATGCCATCGACAATCGAAAGGCAACAATATTGACGCTACTGGACTTCAGCAAAGCTTTTGACACTGTTAACTTTGACATATTGCTCAGAAAAATGCAACAGCTTAATTTCTCTGATAGTGTAATGAGATGGTTTGAAAGCTACTTAAAAGACAGACAGCAATGTGTTGTCTGCGTAAATGAAAAATCTTCCTGGAAACATGTTTCCTCGGGAGTGCCACAAGGATCAGTCTTAGGACCACTTTTGTTTTCTTTATATGCCAACGATATTTCGTCGGTTCTGTCCTCCTGTAAATATCATTTCTATGCCGACGACCTCCAGCTCTACCTAAGCGTCAGACCTGAAGATGTAAACACTGCAATCGCTCAGATGAATGATGATCTGTCTTCAGTAGTGAGATGGGCGAAAAACCTGGGGCTTAATCTAAATGCAAAAAAGATGCAAGTAATCTTAATAGCCCATCAGAAATTAATAGGTTCAGATTTCCGCGAACGGCTACCTCCTATTCTGCTCGACGGTACTCCAATACCATATCAGAAAACAGTGAAGAACTTGGGTGTAACTTTGGATGAGCATCTCAACTGGGCGGAGAATACAGTCGCAGTGTGCCGAAAGACGTCTGCTTGTCTCTATGCTCTCAAAAAGTTTCGGAACATATTTCCACAGGACTTGAAACGCCAGCTCGTGCAAGCACTCGTTCTACCGAACCCCCACTATTGTGATGTGATTCAACAAGGCATGAGTAGTGAAAACAAAAGACGGCTAGAGCTAACCATGAATGCCTGTGTGCGTTACACCTGCAACATTCGCCGATATGATCATGTTAGTGCTTCATACTCCGAGCTAGGGTGGCTGCGGCCGGACAAATTGCGTGACTACCACACTCTATGTCTACTCCACCGACTCCTCATTGCGCAAGCACCCCAGTACCTTGCTTCAGAGATTAAAAACCTGTCATGTCATCATAATCGAATCACGAGGTCTCTCTTATTTGGTATCCTAACTGTGCCCACTCACAAAACAAAAACTTTTGCAAACTCCTTCTCAGTTGCTGCTGTCCGCCTCTGGAACAAACTGCCCGTTACCTTGCGCAAAATTCGATCTCCTGCTGCTTTTAAGAAGAAGTTGAAGCATTTCCTACTATCATCCTCACAAAGTTCTCCACAAAATTAATGTACAAGGACAATCCCCTCATCTGTCAAATAGCAAAGCTAGCGTCTCCTATCTTGCTCCTGAGATGCCTTCCTCTTCATCTTTCTCTATTAGCCACGCAATCTTCTTTTCCTTTATATTTCCTTAATTATGTTTCATCATGTCTCTATTCTTCTCCTCCCTTCACCATGAGTGTGAAAAACGTAATACTAGGCTCCAAAGTAAACTGAGAAATGACAGTGAAGACGAAAGCAGTGTGTTAGCACCACCGTGTAATGAATTAACTAATGTTCAACATAGTAATTTGGTAATTGTGCATAGGGAAATGGAGCAGGTGGCAAACAATGGTGTAGACAGTGAAACAATTAGTGAACAGGGAAGCATTATCGATCTATCGGTCAGCAACAGCTCGCCTCAGGAATTGGGAATGACAGGGCACAATCTTGCAAATACTGCAGATTCAGGTTTTGGGTCCTCACCATTTTCTCAAATAAGTCAAGGCACATTTTCTGCTTGTCAAAATGTTAATGTTGCTGGTGCAAATTCACTGCCGAAAAGCACTGAGGAACATGTTTTAGACACCAGTGCATTATTATTACAATTGATACAACAAATGGGACAAAAGATTCAAAAGTTAGACACAATGGAACAAAATCTTTAAAAGTTAGACATGATGGAACAAAATCAGAGACAAAAACAGCAAAAGCTTCAAAAGTTACACACAATGGAACAAAATCTTCGAAAGTTAGACACAATGGAACAAAATCTTCAAAAGTTTGAATCAATGGAACAAACGCTTGAACAAACATGTGAAGGTTTAACTGCAGAGTTCCTTAAAATCGAATATAAATGTCGAAAAGTCTGTAATAATGTAAAAACACAAATTTGTGAGCATTTTCAACCTATTTTTTCGCGTCATGAAAATGCATTACAGAATCACGAAGCAGCCATAAAAGAGCTACAAACTATTGTTCATGAAAATCACGACATCTTGCAAGCTAAAATTGACTCAGTTGCATCTACCGATTTGGTTATGCAACTTGCAAAAACTCAGGAAAACTTAAAGGACACAGTGGATATGATTTTAATACAAATGGACACTCTGAAACTTGGTTCAGAAAAACACACTGAGGAAATTAGTTCATTTTCAGTGAAAGTAGTCCAACTTTCGGATCAGCTAAATAATTTATCTACAAAGGTAGATGATAATTTGAATGACACAAAACTGGTAGTCGTTAATGACACAGAAGAGTGCAAACAAATTAGGAAATTCAAACAAAATCAGAATGAAATTAGTACGCAACACCAAAGAGAAATCCGGGAAGTACAAGATCAGTTGACACAGGTAATACAAGAATTACATATTTCAGAGGACACTCGCGCTCCAGTACGGGAAGAGGGACTTAGAAATACCGAACAGCCACAAAATAATGACACAGGACACTTCGGAAATTATGAAAGAAATTGGCAAGGTACATCGAATTTTGAGATGGAACCGCTGAAAAGAAGTAACAATGACTGATGTGCGAATCGTCGACGTGATGATTTTGACTATATACTGTTCATTACTAGACGTAAATTCAAAACATTTAAGAAATCTGGCAACGACATTCATCCACAAGCATGGCTCCATCAATTCTCTCATTGTTTTCCTTCCAACTGGCCATTAGAGCACAGATTAGAATTTACGTGTGGCTACTTAGTGAATGAGTCAGCAGTAAGAATGCGATCGGTCATTCACGATTGTCACAGTGAAGGAGAATTTTATCATGCCTTCCTCTCAGCATATTGGTCTCAAGCTACACAAGACCGAGTAAAACATAGCATCATAATGATGAAACGTTTCGAACAATCTGAATTTTCTAGTCTTGTCAAGTATTTCGAAGACATGTTACATAAGAATCAGTATCTTTCAAACCCATACAGCCCCTCAGAACTCATCCGCATTTGCTTAATCAAATTGCCTGAACATTTACGACATATTATTTAGGCAGGACGTTGCAAAGACGACATTGAAGCTTTTCAGGGACAGTAACAAGAATTGGAAATTGACACTGACAATCACAGAACGCGAAAACAGGAGCACAACAATTACAGGTCACATCCGTCACAATTCCGAAATGACACAAATAACAACTGGACATGACAAGACTATTTTTACAACGTAAATCGGAACCAAAACAGACACCACACGTATGACAACCGTTGGCACAGTAGTAAGAATTACAGGAAAAGGTCACCTCTCTGCGGTAATGACTATCACAGAAATCATCAGAGAAACAGATAATATAGGAACCAAAATAATTATTATCAAGGAGACAGAATAACTTCAGATGCAACGATCCACAGCGCAGTTACGATTCCGGGGGAAATTCTCCGCCACATGACCGACAAAAAAGAAACTATGTAAACTACCGACAAAACGACAGACCTGAACTGCATCAGAACTGGCGGGATTCAAACAGGGCAGGACCCTCTCGTCAAGGTGAATTTGTAGGAGTTACGTCTCCTAATCCCAATATCGACGCGCACCAACAAAGAGACAGAGAATGACTCGCACCGCAGGGAGCCATGTACGCCAGCTGGCTCAGCGAAAAATAACATAGACGCTAACCTTGAGAAACATTTTAGCATTCCTTACTGACATATGCAACATGATAATTACTTTGAAGTTGAAACTCTGCGCACTAGAAAGGGTAAAGGATTGCACCACATTTCACATAGAAAAACCGTATCTTGAGAGATAATCTGCTTTTTAACTTAGTCTTTGCTACAAAATTTTTCACTTCACGTTAGTAGTACGCTTCGTCAGACTCCGAAACTGGTAACACGCAACTGTGTTTTAAAGTTAACTATCCAGTCTAGAACCTAGGGAACATATTTAGACAGTTATTACGAATGCATCGTTATAGTGAACAGACGGCGAAGTTTTGTTATTTGTACATTCTTGATTGTTGGTTACACGATTACGTAACGACTATAAGGCTCACATACTTAGAACATATACTGCTAATGAGATTTTAATGCAACATTCTGGTTTACTTGAAAAGACATTCTTTATGTGAAGTTCTTTCTGTGAGATTAAAGATGACTTAGCATTTGGTTTCTTTGAGAGCTACACGATTATATCACGATGCTACTAATATGTGACACAGTTTTCATTGTTGCTTTTTCGGTGTATCTGTTTTATATCTGCACAGTTTTTCTGAATTCTTCTGGAAAGGAAAACATGTTTTAGTACTAATTTTGTAGTATAGCTACAATGACACAGCCTTTTCTGTAGCACAACAATACGTTACAGTACAGTACTTACTTCATCACGGCAATAAGCTATTCACTTTGTTTATGATGAGGTAAGAACATTGACTTCTACAGAACTTTGCTTACGGACGACGATAATTACGACATTTAGCACATTTTTACCCTCAAGTAATGACAGAGTTTGTCTTACAACAAGACAACGCACAGTTTAGCGCTACAGTACACGTATTTGAGTGATTGATTTTGTACTTACAACATTTATGTTTAAAGATTTTTGAATTACAAAGATACTAACGTTTTCTGTGATACATTTCATTCCATTGCTGTAATCTGTAACACCTGTGTGTATAATTACATTAATCCTCAGGGGGGTATACGCTTACTTTGTGTACCATGCGTTTGGCAAGCACAAGGAGCCCTAGGTAATATGGTATATGCTTATACAACTTTACACATCGTTACCATATTTCTCTAACACAGAATTACACAGCTATCTGATTATTTAATAGAGAAACAAAAATTATTTTACTACGTCAGTGACACATGTTTACGCAATTACGCAGTTATGAAATTGTATTTTGTCTGTACTTTGTGAACTGTTCATATTTTTTCGGAACCAGTGTGATACTATGAGAGCTTTGAATGATGTATTTGGTATGGGATCATGATTTTTAAAGTACGTTTGAGGTAGATGACACTATTGAAATGAGCAGAGAACTCTTTTCAGGTTTTGAATCTATTCCAGAAAGCTACGACGATTTTGAGATTTGACTGAGGTGTTATGATGTTATTATTACGACGATGATGTGTATTATGCTGTTGAGGTATGTTTATGACCAATGATATATGAGGAATTTGATTATGCTATGTATTTATTATGATGAAATATTGAAGAAGTGTCGACAAATATGTATATGTGTAATATGGTAAGGAGTAATGAGTAGTGTTTAGGGACTCTGATTTGTGAAAAAGGATGTTGAAAACCAAGAATAGTACTTTAAGAGTTATGAAATGTGTGTAAATGCGTGAATGTATCACAATGCCGATGAATATTTTTTGGACACTGTTATATTTATAGGATTTTATTTCCACACATTTGCAACGCGAACTCTCGACCTGTGAAATTTTTATATGAGACTGTCACTGTAGTGCAAACTGGTGTCGTAAAAGAAAGCTAAATGACCTTGACATAATGTGCTGTAGGCGCCAAGCTATGCGACAGTCGCCTGGAAAAAAAGCCGTGCCTTTCAGAGGCACAACAAAAAAAGGAGAGGCCATTAACCTCGCTATTGACATTCTTTTCTAGAAAGCATCGCTGATACAACACGCTCATTACTTGGAAAGGTACTTACGTCTGCACACCTGATTATGACAAGCATGTTTCTACGAGAGTTGAGAGAATTTCTACTAACTTATGAAATGCCACATCACTACTGAATGATATTTTTATGCTTTACTTTGTACATGGTTGCTTATTTCATTTCATATCTGGTTTCCAGCTGTGTTGCAGCATTGGTTTTATAAAATAAAATTAAATGCATTTGCTAATGTGAACATTTTCTGTCAACAGATCTATTAAATAATAATTTTATGATCCACAATCTTCGAAAAAGGAGCACTTGGAAAGAAAAGAACAGTAAGAAGGGACTAATAACAGTAACTGCGAACATAATTTTCTTTTCAAGTACTTTGTAATATTTTTTGTAGAATAAGTTGTGGTGCACCACTTCAATTACATAGACATTAAGATGTGAATAGACCTTTCCCTTATCTGATTGTTGTCTTTAGTGTACTATTTTTTTTTTTTTTGCTTGTGGGTTTGTTACGATTAGATATAAGTTATTGCATTTGCTGCTGCTGTTTGCCATGCATAGTGCTACTGAATTTCACTTCGTATTACTCTGTTAAGCCAGTTTTACTACTGATTTGGCCGGCCGGTGTGGCCGAGCGGTTCTATGCGCTTCAGTCTGGAACCACGCGACCGCTACGGTCGCAGGCTCGAATCCTGCCTCGGGCATGGATGTGTGTGATGTCCTTAGGTTAGTTAGGTTTAAGTAGTTCTAAGTCTAGGGGACTGATGACCTCAGATGTTAAGCCCCATAGTGCTTAGAGCCATTTGAACCATTTAGAACTACTGATTTATTTTTCTTGTTTGCTGCTCAGTGCCTTATATGAGTTGTAATATTGCAATTGCTTTCCTAATTTAGATTTACTACTGCTAGCTTTGCCAATTTGCATTTTTTGTCATTGCTGTTTGAGTTAATTGTTTTGTGCTGCTGCATTGCCTCGTCCCTTAGTTTGGCATCTGAGCTCAGTAGCTTTAAGTTAGCTTAAGAGGGGGTAGGCCATGTAAAAGAATGAGTTATGATGAATTGGAAGTAATGCATTGACAAGGCATAAAAAAAGTGAAATAAGAGGACATCTATGAAATGAAGTTTTGGGTTGGACTGCAGTACCAAATGTCACACTGAAAACGAACCATGTCCTGTCCTTTTGTGTAATTCCACTATGTGTTTGTGTACCCTTGTGAATTTGTGTTTTTCCTGTCTTTATGAGTTTAGCTAATGAGATTTTTGTTGTAGAATTTTTCTAGTACTAAGCTACATTCACTATGAGGAGGAATACTGTTATCCTCACATATAATTTGCATTAATAATATGTTATTTACTTTGTAAAGATGTTTAGACATTATTAATTATGTTCTGTTTCAATGCTCATATGTGAAAGTAATGTTTGGAAATCAATTCTCATTATTTTATATATTTACTTATGTCATAATTCCTGTAACACTGATGTATACGTTTATTTCTATTCTTTTGTAAAGCCTGTGTTAATACAAATGTTATCTATACTGTTACGTTCATTAATGATGTATTTTGGACCTTTGTAATTGTATTCTCATGTTGTAAATTTAAAATTGTAGTTGACACCAGTTCATCAAATCAAGTAACTTGTAAGCATTCATTTCAGTGCACACATGTCTGTTGGTCATAGTATATGCACAATATGTGACAAGTTGGGACTGTTAGTGTTAATAATTCAGCAAGGGACTGGTTAACAGCATTGCTGGTTCTAAGGACAGTTCCAGACACTTTGTGAATGTACAAGTGGTGGTTCATGGACTTACTATATTGTCCGCAAGACTCTTCAACGGTGATTGTGCACCTGCACAGTCGCAACAGATGGCTGCTGGCTCTCTCTACAAGGACTGCAGTCGATCTGCACCTCTGGTAGCCCACCAATACCATACTCTCTACCGGGACTACAGTGGGTCTCCTCTGTGATGACCTACCTACCAATATTCTTCAAAACTTCGACTGACTCTGCTGTAGGTTTGCTCTGTTGTGGCCGATTATCTGTCTGCATGTCAAGAGTCAGCACTGTCTTTCCTACTACTTCTTCAAGACTGCATGGGAATCCACTACTTCCATGTGCATTTTCTTTTACTATTGACACTTTGTGAGAGAAACTGTAATTACTACTGAGATGAATGATCAGGACTGTCTTTACGGACTGTGAGAAAATTTTAGCTTTCGACCACCATTGTATGAACAAGTGTGTGCATTTGAAATCTTTGTTATTGTAATTATGAAAATTTTTTTCAAATCTGTATTGGCCACTGCCCAAAACTATTTGTAAGATTTTTTGTAGGGAGCATGGGGGCTATGTAAGTAGGCTGTTTAGGTTTGTATATTGGTAACGCCACGTAGCGCTCTGTATGAAAATCACTAGCTGTGCTGTGTGCAGTCTGTGGCTGGTTTGTATTGTTGTTGGCTATTGTAGTGTTGGGAAGTTGGCTGTTAACACCGCGTAGCGCTGCGCAGTTGGAAGTGAGCCGCCAGCAGTGGTGGATGTGGGGAGTGAGATGGCGGAGTTTTGAGAGCGGATGATCTGGACGTGTGTCCATCAGAGACAGTAAATTTGTAAGACTGGATGTCATGAACTGATATATATTATGACTTTTGAACACTGTTAAGGTAAATACTTTGTTTGTCCTTTATCAAAATCTTTCATTTGCTAACTATGCCTATCAGTAGTTAGTGCCTTCAGTAGTTTGAATCTTTTATTTAGCTGGCAGTATTGGCGCTCGTTTTATTGCAGTAGTCTGAGTAACGAAGATTTTTGTGAGGTAAGTGATTCATGAAATGTATAGGTTATTGTTAGTCAGGGCCATACTTTTGTAGGGATTATTAAAAGTCAGATTGCGTTGCGCTAAAAATATTGTGTATCAGTTTCAACACAGTCATTTATAATTTTTCTAAGGGGACGTTTCAAGACCTAGTTCACAAACATATAGAACGTTTCACGGGTTACTTGAAGAGTCTGACTGTCTCTCTCTACGTTGTTGCCGAGCATACTATTCTGTTTGCTGCTTGCGGTGGACTAGACTGGAAAGTAGCTTGGTGTAGAGCTGATAGTGTGTCCGTGTGTGGATATATTTCAAGATAGGCCGCATACGATGGCACAGTGGTGCGGAGAACCTGTCTGGGCATGTCCTGCTACTTCTGTTTCAGTGGCATAGCCAGTGAGGCTCCGATAGCATGGAGCTCCTTCGTAGTGTCGATAGCAGGCGATAGAGCTATGCCTATCGACTACTCTACAATTAAAGTAGCAGTCTGGGACATTTGAACATGACTGCCTCTTAACGAGAGAAACAGGAAAAGCAGGCTGGCCAGATGAAGGGAAGCAGAAATGCGCGCACCGCCCCACAGCAAGGAACACAATATTCAGTGCCGGCGTAAACACGTTAAAACATTTTCTGGACGTACCGTTAAGATTAACAGTTTGGTGAAGGAGTTGTGTTACGTTACGGACGCCAGACGTCTCTACGTTACGCAACGGCTCTTCACGGTACTCATGGGGATTTTCTAACGCAAACTTGCGCATGTTCTGGTGAGTCTTCGAGTACATACCCTGACGGACAGAACCAGAACTCATCTGAAAAATGAGAAGCTGACGATCCAATACTGCTTATTACACTTTACTCAGAAATGTGGTCGCAGCCCACTATTGCACTGAATTCACCGTGTCCAGCATTTTCTTTCATACACAATTCTCCTGTTCACCAATAAGGGCTGGTTCCGTGTATGCCTTATAAATACTTTGGAAACCAGATTTACACTACCCATACTGTATGTGAATCTCAAGTCCTGTTTGGAATAACTAATGCTATAATTTGCACTGTCACTTTTGGAAGCTTATCCTTTCCTTAACGTTCAGGATCGTGTAATTTGCGTGTTATTTGCTTACTACTTTGATCCACCCTGAAGACCAGGATTTAGGTGCAGTGGGGTTCAGTCTCGGGTTTGTGCAGACGTGGGTCTCAATTTAACATTTATTTTACTTAACAGCGACAGAACAGAAATTTTCACTGTAATTAAATATTTCTATAAACGACAAAAATCCATAACGGGACTCAACATAATAAAAACAATGCAATGTCTTCTATAAAAGCCGCGTAGGATTAGCCGAGCGGTCTAAGGCGCTGCAGTCATGGACTGTGCGGCTGGTCCCGGCGGAGGTTCGAGTCCTCCTTCGGGCATGGATGTGTGCGATTGTCCTTAGGGTAATTTAGGTTAAGTAGCGTGTAAGCTTAGGGACTGATGACCTTAGCAGATAAGTCCCATAATATTTCACACACATTTGAACATTTTCTTCTTCTATAAAATCAAATAATTAACTCAATCATTGTACTAATGCATATGTCCGGCAAAAATATTAACAACTTGCAGTGCTTGGCTTTCGGCCATAAAAAGTAATAATGTCGGTGACAATTTCAGCAGTAAAACATGAGATGAGAAACAATTTTTAAACTTAACTAGGATCATACCACCGACCTACATTTGCCCCTCTACTACTACTACTACTACTACAGTCATCAGATAGCTACCACAACAAGAGGCACCTAACTCTATACCAAACTACTTACGCATATACCCTGACAAATACTTATACTATAACATAAACAATTGAGATTTACATAGAACACGTGACAAGTATAATTTTCAGCAGAACTGGGTCAGCAAGTGAGTCACAGTACTTTGAAAGAAATACTGTAGGTCTACCACAATGAATCTCGCTCACAGCATTTGCTTAACAGGTACAACTGCTCTTGCTCACACCTATACTCAGGTGTGCCACCAATGAACAGCCACAACTTGTCACATCACAACCACTGATTTCTGTCCTTGATGTTTTCGTTGGCAAATAGACCTAGTGGAGGACTCACATACCAAGTAGTACCCTTTGTCAACCATAAAAACACCAGTGTGCAACAGTCAGCTGCAGAAGCAGTCAGGCACTTCTCCTCTTGACGTGCATTAATCTCTTTCACCGCTTCGACTGGGATCGCTGTCCGTCCGGTCTTGAACGGACGCCAACCGCTACCTGCCGTCTGTGTCCACACAGCTGCCCCGATCCAAGTAGACTGTAGCGACGTCTGGCTGACAGAATTGCACCACATCACATTCTATTGTTCTCGTCTCTGCCCAGAAGCCTCTAGTTAGTCACCGTGCAGTGATTCCCTACCTACACTCTCTCCCCTCACCAAACACTCTCAAGCCTAGTCTGCAACATGGGTACCACGGCTGCCATGCCATTCCGACTACTTGCTTTTATACAAAAAGGTTTAAGAGTTTTCAAATAAAAAATTAATAAGCATTACTTTTCAGCACGCCCTCGTACTTCTTGGAGAAAGAATACCAGCCGGGACGGCCGCACGAGTTAACGTGGCTCTTCCGGGATGGCGAGGTGCGCCGGCCCCACATCGAACCTGTCCTTCGGATTACCGAGATGTACCGAAGTGTACCGGCTACCGTGGATATGGTTTTCAGGTAGTTTCCCAAGTCCCTCTAGGCCAATACGGGACTGTGCGGTGGCCCGGTGTAATGTTAAGCTCCCTCTGTACAACTTAAGCGTTTTCGTGGACTTAGTTGCTAAAGAATGCTGGTTCTGCTTTCTTGAAGCGCCGATGTCTTCTCCTAGCACCGGACGCTTCTCCGAAGATTTCACTGCTAGGAAGGGGAAATTTTCACTCTCTCGCTCTCTCTCTCTCTTATTATTTAAAAATACGCTACTCGTGGAATATCATTCAATGCACCAGAAAATATTTATTTTCACTTTGTACAAAAAAACAACTAAACTTTATGACGTAAGCCCACACATTACCGGGCACCCAAGATCAGTTAATTACACATTTTTGAACACAATTAATACATAAGCTTTTATCGTGGCTGACTATCCACGTCCAGTCTACGTACTCTCAACAGCAGTTCAACGTCTACTAAACAGTCGCTATCTCGAGTCACTCCATTTGTTTTTCAACAATACAAAGCTACATTGCTCTTTACAGGCGACCACGGAGCTTCCGGGCCGTAGTTAATTATTCTTGGCAGGTCGTGCTGAACACTTGCCAGTGCTGACGAATTATCTCCCTTCCAGTTTCGCCTGCACAAACAATAAGTGGGTGCAGTATCCCATGCTCATCCTTACGCGCTGCTTTAAAATAACGCGTGTTCGAAACGGCTGGAACACAAGTGTCTCCAGACTTTCGTGAAATTCTGGGGCACTACAACTGGTACGCAAACCCTGCCTCGGTTACACGATTCGTAAACATGTACAGAAGTTTGCCTCACTTACATTGAGTAAAACTACAGGCAGATAGTTGGTGTATACATATTCCGTCCAGGGTGGTAAGGGAGGTGGAAGTCGAGGAGGTTCTACACGAATTTAATCTGTAGGAGATCTTGAGTGCAAGTTATTTATGTTTGTCACGCTAGTGCTAGAAATAATTGTTCGATTAAGTTTTGGACTATCACCTACTGTGCACGTTTACTGCATTGTGCTGACGCCGCGTTGTCGCCAGTAATAAACGGGTGATTCGTATGCCGACGCTAGCTGTCACGGCTGTAATAGCTGGGATTCGAAAATTAAACGCCGCGCACTGCTTCTGTATGCAAACCGGCGCGCCCGCAGATCCGTGACGTGAAAGAGCGAGGCGCTGCGCTGCGGTTCGGTTTGCGCCCGCGACGCCGGCCTATGATTTATGCGATGTCCGCCGTCGATACGGACAGCGCGGCGGCACGCGAGCGTAACACGCGACGCGGCAATCAGCCGATCTGCCAGCGACCGCCCGCCGGCCGGCCGGCTATCGTTACGTCGCGTCGACCCGTCCAGAGAACCACCCTGACGCCAAATCACTCGGTCGGCTGCGCTATTCCGCGCCTTGCGCACGAACGCGATTCTGTGCTAACAATAACAGATCTTATCGGAGTGCTGGCATCGCCTAACGTAATCGACTGGTAGGGGAAGCACAGTATTTTGACTAGGACGCAACAAAGGCGACGAACGGCGTGATACATGTGCTCCTCTCCTAACCGTGAGTGCCCTATCACATATGAGGCTTTCACTTTTGAAAGCGTTGGGACGAAAATGAAGATATCTCTAACCACCTTTCATATTGTACCGGAGGATACTCGAGGATGATACTAACTGTAATGCCGGCCTGTGTGGCCGAGCGGTTGTAGGCGCTTCAGTCTGGAACGCGCCACCGCTACGGTCTTAGGTTCGAATCCTGCCTCGGGCATGGATGTGTGTGATGTCCTTAGGTTAGTTAGGTTTAAGTAGTTCTAAGTTCTAGGGGACTGACGACCGTAGATGTTAAGTCCCATAGTGCTCAGAGACATTTTAGAACCATAGAAATATAAGGACTCCCTGAGGTTACTCGGGAGTGAATTTTCAATGAATACGAGGTCATCAGTCCCCTAGAACTTAGAACTACTTAAACCTAACTAATCTAAGGACATCACACAACACCCAGTCATCACGAGGCAGAGAAAATCCCTTACCCCTCCGGGAATCGAACCCGGGAACCAGGGCGCGGGAAGCGAGAACGCTACCGCACGACCACGAGCTGCGGACTTATGTTTCTATCACAGTGGATAGTTCAACACTATCTTCATTCACACGCAACACAGTCTTCTACACTGTATGAGTTCGTCAGTATTCACTTACATAATACGTGACGTAAGAGAATTTTTACAACATATTATTTACAAAATTACAAATGGTACATGTACAGAGAGACGTTTATACACAGTGGCCATGGGTTGGGTTTTTCTGCCATTTCAGCTGCTTTCAGAACGTTTACTCTGTAAGCTATATTTCTCATTATACTTTTTGCAAATTCGTTGAGGAGTGTCAGGTCCAAGAGATAAATTTGGAATAAATTTTCGAAATTAGAATCATAATTAAGTTTTTTACTGGAAATTGTTTCTTGTATTAATCAGCTCTTGAATCATACCATTTCCAGTCGACTATGTTACGTACAACTAACAACTTGCCAAAATTACGAAAAGCTAAAAAGCAAGCGTTAGTGTGAGATATACAGGCATTCTTAAATGGTGAATTATAAATGAATTTAGATTTTGAAATCTCAGTATCAATGCCGTTCGATTTCTCGTTCACTCTGACGAGAACGAGGTCGCCGATTGCAAATTTCGCAAACCACGCTTTCGCAACATGACGCCGCATTCGCAGCTCGGCTTTCTTTTTCATTAACTCTCGTATACATTCTTTCTACACCTAATTATCAATACTAACTCACGGAGGGAAATCAGTTATCTCTTCAACCAAACTCTTAGGCTTATTGTCTGATAGAAATTCCTCCAGACTGAATCCTGTAGATCCGTGCGTCAAGGCTTCATAATCTTTTCTAAATCGTTCGTGTGTTTGCCCTACGCCCTGTGACTGCCGTGACAATACGCTCGGCAAAGTCACTATAGGTGACTTATGTATCGTTTCGCTGGCTTTCCGACCAGGCAATAGGCTGAGATGATGATGGTGATGTTTGGTTTGTGATTCGCTCAACTGCGTGGTCACAGTCCAATTTTTTCACATTCCAATCTAACCACTGTCACGAATGATGATGATGATGATGATGATGACAACACAAACACTCAGGCCCCGGGCAGAGAAAATCCCGCACCCAGCCAGGGAATCGAACCCGGGATGCCATGATCCAGAGGCAGCAACGCTAGCCACTAGACCACGAGCTGCAGACAATAGGCCGAGATGTATATCACGACAACTCCACTGCTTTCCATATCTTTGATAGACAATTTGCAATTAAACTGTGCCCCACTATCGGAAAAATCGCTTTTAGTTTGCCAATATGCACAAAGTAATCGTCTTTAAACAGCTTTAGTTGTTGCCTTTCTTGTCGGTTATAACATAATGGACTTCGGAAAGGCTTCTAGCGTTATTAATATGTAGGCAAAATTACTCGCGATCTTGAGCAGGGGACCATAGAGGTCCGTGCATAATAATTCTAGTACATTGTGATGTCTTATGATCTGCATAGGACAACGATTTGTGCGGTTGTCACTTTCACCCTCTGACACTTATCGCAAATTTTTATCCTATCTGTTGTTAAAATTCGTATCTTCAGCCATTTTCTCTGTACATTTCTTTGGTCCGTTATGACCATAGGCTAAGTGATAATAGTCTACTACTTCGGTGATGTACTTGGTGGGCCAACACACCCGCCTAGTGTCGCTAGTCTCATTTTTGCGTATATACAGGATATTGTTGTACATCCCGTAATACTTCCTTAACCTTTCTCCGTCTTTATACTTTTCGTCATACATGGCCTTCACTGGTTTCGAGCATTCGTTCTCATTTTACAAGTATTCTTTGTATTCTTTCGTTTCTCTACGTCTTGTAAGTAGTATAATTTCAGAACAACTTCGGATTCGTTTCCCCATAGTAAGTCCACATCCACATCAAGGTCATTTCAGAAAAATCCGTCTGGCTCTGATACGGATAGTGGTTTATCTGGTGGTTTTTTGATTTTCTGTTCTGGACATTCTCAATTTCTATCTGCTTGTCCTGCGGTTATTGAAGCCGTGTTTACCCCAATACTGTAAATTTTTTATCAATATCTTCGATTAATGTACCTTGTATTAACATGAATTCCCTAACTGTCAAGTCATGTAAGTTTTCTTCAGAAAGATTGTTGTCATCTTCCGTATCGCTTATGGAAAAGTGCTATGTTTCTGCTTCCGGTTCTTCCCCCGAGATCATGCAAGCCACACCACTCTCGTCTGACTGTATGACGTCAGCCTTAACTTCGCAAAAGTTTTAATCTACGTGGCTTTCAATTAGTCATATCCGGTCATCATCAGCAAATTCGTCTTGCCCTCTTCAGAAATTTCGTTTCGGTTTTTTTAGGACCAGCGTCGTTGAGGACGACTACTTCAGTGAATACAAGGTTTGGACAAACCTGACTTTTCGCTACAGACTGTTCGTTTCTTCATAAACAAGAATTTCATACTGATTGGAAAGCGTCAATTACTGTCCGCTCTCCCCGTTAACACGTCTCCCCAGTTCGTCGTACATCCGACCGAACTGACGTAGCCACACCTCCTCGCATTCCGCATTGCCCTGCGCGATAATGGAAGTTATATCCGATAGCGGCTTCTTTAATTCCGCCTGCGAATTACACTGTATTGGAGCCCGCGGTACCGTTATTGCTTTAACCTTAAGGACCAATACCCTATTTTAATCGTTCTTACCGACAGTGAGTACTTTGTCGAGTGCCTTCCAACTTCAGTTTTTGTTACCGCCGATGCGTTACTCGTTTTGTCTTCTTGTACATTCTCCCATTGCCGACTTATTCTTTCGGATCTGTAATAGCGACGTTGCCCAGGTTTTGTTCTGCGCCGCCGAGATTTTCCTACGCCCGGTGGGCCCCAAACCGGCGCGGTTAATGGTTTCCCTGACCGAGTACGAAAGGCGTGTTTCTATCAGGCTGTCGCAATTGCTGATTGTGCTCCTATCTACTATCACTCTGTTGAGAACCACGTGCCGTATTCACCTGATGCTGGCCTCTGTCATTTCAACTATTATTGTTCCCAAAATGATGTTGTTGTTATAGTACTCCGTCTTCAGGCCACGAGTGGCCTACCGGGACCATCCGACCGCCGTGTCATCCTCAATGGATGATGCGGATAGGAGGGGCGTGGGGTCAGCACACCGCTCTCCCGGTAGTTATGATGGTATTCTTGACCGAAGCCGCTACTATTAGGTCGAGTAGCTCCTTAATTGGCATCACGAGGCTGAGTGCAACCCGAAAATGGCAACGGCGCATGGCGGCCTGGATGGTCACCCATCCAAATGCCGACCACGCCCGACAGCGCTTAACTTCGGTGATCTCACGGGAACCAGTATCCACTGCAGCAAGGCCGTTGCCCGTTATTGTTATAGTGGTGCGAGTAGTTAAAACTTTGGTAGTGGTTACCATTATTCCCATGATTATTGTTCTTATCGTTGTTGCAGTTGTGGTAGTTGCTATTACCACGACTTTTAAAATTTTCGCGGTTATTCCACCATTTACTTCATCTTCGACGTTTTCTAAGAATGCAGTAATTGTTCTGTAACTACTGCCTATGTACTTCTTGCATTCATCTGGATGTTTCTTTCACAACTCCAAGTCAATCTCCGATACTCTTAACTTGAGGATCCAGTCTTCGCAGAACTCTTTCACTGAGCCGCGCGAATTAGAGTCGTAGGATTTTGATACTATGAAATCGCGCCATATGCTCTTCCGCTTGTCCTCTGATCAATATTCTTTCGAGGACGCATTCTTAAATTCTTGAAAGTTCAAGTTCACTACATCGAGGTTTAAGCCCCATCGCTTAAGTTAGATCGCTAACACGTCGGTTACTGCGTTAATTTTCGACTTACACCTCCACGATTCAGGCAATATCGTTTAGCAGTTTTTAATAAAATCGGTAGCGTGCAATCCACCCTGCTTTTTGAAGGGATCGAATCGCTCATCCTTCGCTAAGATTTCATTATTATATGCGTGGCATGACACATAGTGCAGCTTTTCGTCTAATGTCTTTCCTGGTCCAGCTACTTTTGTAACTACTTGGAAAGCGATCGTCGCTAACGTTTCACTTCCCGCTTTTTCTCGTCACACGTAGTCCGCTGTTTAAGACTCTAGTATCTATCTCTGATACTAAAATTTGCAAATTCGTAACCTTTCCCTATCGTCTTCTCGCACTAATTCTGCCTTTTTGGTTACTTTATTTTCAATAATGGGATCAACAGTATGTTACCGTTTCTGTTCGATTTTCTCTACTTCTGTCTCAAAACGATTGTTTATGCTTCTTATTTTTGACTGTACCTCTGACATTTCCTGCTTTAGATAACCGATTTCGCAATTTGTTACAATCATTTCTTTCTTAATTTCATCTACTTTCGTCTTAACAACTTCAATATTACGGTTAAAAATGTTGATTACTTTGTTCTGATCATCCATTTTACTCAACTATGCATCAATTTTGCTGTTAACTGATTCGGGTTGGGCATTAATTTTAGCATTATCGATTCAGAATGATTATTCATTTTAGCATCAGTTGATACAAAGTGAGCTTTCATTGATTCGGACTGAGCACTAATTGATTCGGATTCAGCTTTTATTGATTGAGACTGAGCATTAGTTTTACTTATCAACTTTCTCAACAAATCATTTGTATTTTTAGATGTTACTGGTTTTGTCTCTAACTCGGGTTCTCTCGTATTAGTTTTCTCGTATCCACCGTCAATGGATTAGGTTTTAAGTTTTATTCCGAATTCCATACACCTGAAAATGCCAGGAATTCCATTTCTGTCAATTCCTGTGTTCAGCGATAGCGACTGTGACGCTGTTTTCCTGATTAATCGCAATTTAGAGATTTTGTGGTTTATTTCCACCACTTACTAATGACGTGCGTGAGCGACTCTGTACGTAGCGAAAGGGCTTAATTCACTACGAATCTGCACAATGCAAAATTCGTCCAAGAACAATACCAAATTGATATCGTCTTGCCGCTAACGATGCCACATGTAATCTCCCTCCTCCTAACTGGCCTATCGGATTGCGATGTAAATGACCGTGATCGCGTACACCTAATGAAATTTTACAGTCAGCAGGGCTATCGTTACCAAAGGAAAGTAATAACGGTTTCTAGGGGGAAAGTGTACAACAGTCCCTTCTGGAGAACAAGCCTGTTCTAAACGTAACCTAAACACAGATTAATAAATTTAAAATGGGTGAATTTTAGTGCAATCGCTCACGGACCACACACGGGGGAAAGTGGGTACCACGTAATACTTAATACAAAAAATACTGTTTAGCAATTAAACGGTCGCCAGCACAGTAGGGCAATGACTATCAGGAATCCTAAGGAAGGTAATGCCAAAGAACATTATTAAACACTGGTGTCGCAACAGAAGATTGTCACGCTTTTCCGCAACACAGCAGTTCACGAGAAAATAAACGAATCAGAAAGCACAGAGTTTTCAGTGACTTAATCTGAAATATTAAATTTGGAAAGCAATGTAAAATGAAGTTGCTGGTTGAATAAATGACTGACTCTAACTGAAATTCTGTTATGTAAAAAAAATCATTTTTACGTAACCCAGTGTAATTTAAGGCAAAATTTTGAAAAAGGCAAGAAATTTACTCTTATTTATTGAAAGGTCGAACTGGATTTGCTTTAGCAAATAAGCAACCGTTTTTTTTCTAACATATGAACAACAAGGTACGTAAGAAGCCAGCAAAAGGCACTCGCTAAGGTAAATATAGAATAAATGAAATTGCTCACTGTTAACATCTTCAATTTTTTGGTCCTGTCCTCCTCAGTTGCGCGTAATACTACGGTATCTTGATGATTTTCACTTATGGACCGTCTGACAGCAACTGAATAAAACACAAATTGCATTGCATTAAAACAAGCGTTCAGTGCATAGTGCTGTGGAATGCAGAAAAAACAGCAAATTGGCGCTCATAGGAAGAAGAACAAGACCAAAAATGCAACAGGAGCGTATATGTAAGAAACTGTCTACGCAACCTGCCACTGATGATGCCTTGCAGAAAATAAAGGCGAAACGCGTATGGCACTAAAATTGTGTTTTATTCAGTTGCTGTCAGACGGTCCATAAGTGAAAATCATCAACATACCGTAGTGCTCACTGTTAACTTGTGTTATTAGTTTTTCCAGTGCAAATTTACGTTACTTTAAGTGAGTGAAAGTAATATGCAAATTTCAAATTAGTCAACCCTCTGTTATGAAATGCAAGAATGAACAGTTGCTGAGGCAGCAAAATTTGGACTAAAACTGGTCGTTAGCAAACAAACGAAGCAGGCAGTAAATGTATTATCAGTTTTCATATCTTTGCGACACTCGGTGACTGCATCGAAAGTAAAGGGACCCTGCTCGCTAATAATGTGTGGGGACAATGACTACACAGGTGCCCTACAAGTTTTAATTACTGCAGGTTATTATTCAAGAAAGCTTGTCATTAAGGTCTGTGAAAGAAATGCGACTCGGTAATGCCTGTACAGTATTAGTTATACTCTGTCACTTAACAGTCTTCACGATGTTGCAGCTGTAGGGACGACAAAGAATGTAGACGACTACAATGCTGTTGCACGGAGTGGCCGCGCGGTTTTGGGCTCCATGTCACTGATTGAGCGGCCCCTACCGCCAGAGGTTTGAGTCCTCCCTCGGGCGGGGGTGTGTGTGTTGTTCTTAGCATTAGTTAGTTTAAGTAGTGTGTAAGTCTAGGGACCGATGACCGATGACCTCCCTTAGGAATTCACACACATTTGAACATTTTTTTGGACAACAATGCTGAGCTGCTGCTGTTGCTGCTGGTTGCGAACCACGAGTCTTTCCCAGAGCCACGTATAAATATGAGACTGGCAACGGTTAGAACTGCAGCTTCGTCCACCTACCCACTCAAACCGTGGTCTCAATACTCGTGGATTAACATAGTAGGTGCGCCTAGACTTTGCACGATCATAGTTGCACACCGCGTCTGTAGGAGCGCCCCGGAAACACTTCCGCACTCTTTGGAGATTCAAGCTGCTGTGTCTCCTCTCTATCCGTAGAGCGACAGAGGCTCTCCATACACAAATGTAAACAACGGCACAGCTACTGAAATACCGTCGTTGCAATCGATAGGTATTTAAACAAAGTTACCTTGGCTATTCAAAATGGTTCAAATGGCTCTGAGCACTATGGTACTTAACATCTGTGGTCATCAGTCCCCTAGAACTTAGAACTACTTAAACCTAACTAACCTAAGGACATACAAACATTCATGCCCGAGGCAAGATTCGAACCTGCGACCGTAGCAGTCGCGCGGTTCCGAACTGAGCGCCTAGAACCGCTAGACCACCGCGGCCGGCCCTTGGCTATTACCCAGCGATTTACGATACTTAAATTATAATTACAATCAATTATATACATTCACAAATAAATACACTATTACATCCATTACGTATTAAATAAAGTTCCTGTAAAAAATCTTACAGATACAGAATTAGCAATATACACTCCTGGAAATGGAAAAAAGAACACATTGACACCGGTGTGTCAGACCCACCATACTTGCTCCGGACACTGCGAGAGGGCTGTACAAGCAATGATCACACGCACGGCACAGCGGACACACCAGGAACCGCGGTGTTGGCCGTCGAATGGCGCTAGCTGCGCAGCATTTGTGCACCGCCGCCGTCAGTGTCAGCCAGTTTGCCGTGGCATACGGAGCTCCATCGCAGTCTTTAACACTGGTAGCATGCCGCGACAGCGTGGACGTGAACCGTATGTGCAGTTGACGGACTTTGAGCGAGGGCGTATAGTGGGCATGCGGGAGGCCGGGTGGACGTACCGCCGAATTGCTCAACACGTGGGGCGTGAGGTCTCCACAGTACATCGATGTTGTCGCCAGTGGTCGGCGGAAGGTGCACGTGCCCGTCGACCTGGGACCGGACCGCAGCGACGCACGGATGCACGCCAAGACCGTAGGATCCTACGCAGTGCCGTAGGGGACCGCACCGCCACTTCCCAGCAAATTAGGGACACTGTTGCTCCTGGGGTAACGGCGAGGACCATTCGCAACCGTCTCCATGAAGCTGGGCTACGGTCCTGCACACCGTTAGGCCGTCTTCCGCTCACGCCCCAACATCGTGCAGCCCGCCTCCAGTGGTGTAGCGACAGGCGTGAATGGAGGGACGAATGGAGACGTGTCGTCTTCAGCGATGAGAGTCGCTTCTGCCTTGGTGCCAATGATGGTCGTATGCGTGTTTGGCGCCGTGCAGGTGAGCGCCACAATCAGGACTGCATACGACCGAGGCACACAGGGCCAACACCCGGCATCATGGTGTGGGGAGCGATCTCCTACACTGGCCGTACACCACTGGTGATCGTCGAGGGGACACTGAATAGTGCACGGTACATCCAAACCGTCATCGAGCCCATCGTTCTACCATTCCTAGACCGGCAAGGGAACTTGCTGTTCCAACAGGACAATGCACGTCCGCATGTACCCCGTGCCACCCAACGTGCTCTAGAAGGTGTAAGTCAACTATCCTGGCCAGCAAGATCTCCAGATCTGTCCCCCATTGAGCATGTTTGGGACTGGATGTAGCGTCGTCTCACGCGGTCTGCACGTCCAGCACGAACGCTGGTCCAACTGAGGCGCCAGGTGGAAATGGCATGGCAAGCCGTTCCACAGGACTACATCCAGCATCTCTACGATCGTCTCCATGGGAGAATAGCAGCCTGCATTGCTGCGAAAGGTGGATATACACTGTACTAGTGCCGACATTGTGCATGCTCTGTTGCCTGTGTCTATGTGCCTGTGGGTCTGTCAGTGTGATCATGTGATGTATCTGACCCCAGGAATGTGTCAATAAAGTTTCCCCTTCCTGGGACAATGAATTCACGGTGTTCTTATTTCAATTTCCAGGAGTGTATATTACGAGTTATCACTAGATATTAAGCAGCGAAAAATTTTGGATGGTGCAGAAGGTATTTTATCAGCATTTTCGACTTTACAAGCTGTACTCGATCCCGGTACCAATTCATTGTCCTGGACACGCCATTCTATATAATCTAGCCGAATAGTGCAATCACTGGTACTTTTAAAACGTATAAATAAAACAGGTTTAACGAATACACAATAACCGAATCTCAAAGTGGGCAGCTCTTCCCAGTTTCCCAAATTACACATTGCATGGCCTGTCTCAATATATTTAAAATAATCATTCCTGAGACTGCCAAATAAGCTCAACACCACGACTGAGAAGAGGAAGTCATTAAAATAATACTAGTTGTATCTGACAGCAACAGCTGTTAATCTTCCGTGACAAACCACCAACAACAAGTCCTGGTAAATCTAGTACAGCTAGTTTTAATCTTGCAAGACACTGTACTGATCACAGAAGCCTAATGAAATAGAAGTAAGCAGATCTACAGCATCAACTAAGATAAATTACAAAAATTAAAGTAATAAAATTGTTAAAAGCATACACATTCGCTGAGAAAGATCAAACCAGCTGTGCCCCTCAAATCTATTCTCACCTTTCACCCCTATACTCAAGTAGTAAATGAGCAATTTAAATCTTATGACAAAAAGTTTAATTGTGACCTACGATCCCAAGAACAATTTACAGGAGTATGCCATTTAAGTGAAACAACGCATAATCCATCTTTTCAAATTCGTCGGAACCAATAATGTACACCAAGCAACCGAATCGATTGCAGCTCAGTGGGGAGTAAGTTCCCGCAAACAGCATTAACCTGCTAGAACTGTATGTTAAAGTCAAGTCGGTGGCACAAGTGCACAGAAACAGGGATGTTCTGAAATTTACTCACGAGCGTACCATCTATATTTCTTTTGGGTTGAACGGGGCTAACCCAGATGGCAACTGGAACACTCACTTTGGCTTCATGCCACGACCCAACGGTTCCTTTGTCCGTGTACGGCAGCCCTCCTGTCCGCACGCTTGCAAATGCCCAGATGCCTACCGCCGACGTCGTGCACTCGGCCAGGCAGCGCTCTGGGCACCCATCCAGCTTGTCTCCTGGAAGTGGAGTCGGTGCTCTTTTTACCAGCCAGATACTTTCTTCTCGACCACCAGACCTAAAGTCCATCATGTGAGCTTAGCACGGGTGTCAAAGGCTCGGAACTTGCCGTGCATGCCTTCCGTGGCGCCTGGCACGAAGCCGTTGCCTGGCAACAGTCAAAGAATGTCACTACGCGCACTATCGATAACAACCATGCAGCTCAGTCCAGTATCTGATCACAAGTATCTAGACTGGGTCGGCCAGCAGAGCGCAGTGACTTCGAACGTCAACCAGCCACTGGACATCACCCGAATAACAAATCCGTCAGGGCATTAGGGGTTCTTCAGCTCGCCTATAGCTGCCCAAGTCGGCTGTTGATGTGATTGTGAAGTGGAAACGTGGAGGAACAATATCAGTTAAACCACATCCAGGCAGATGACAGTTACTGACAAGGGAAAGTCTCCATCGCACCATCCTCAGATATAACGGTAAGATGGACCATTGGTAGCCAGTCAAAAAGTGAACACAGCCCAAGCATGAAAACTGGAAGAAGGTGTACTGAATTGTGGAATAAAAGCAAAATAGAAACAGTGAAACGTCCAAGTTTAACAAGTGTAATGTTGAGCAAACAATAACAGCTGCGGCGTCGTGGTGACGCCGTCACGGTAATTCAACGTGTTCGGTCAGAGGGTTAACTCCCCTCTATAACAAAAAAACTGAGTGAACGTATCAACGATGAACTTGAACTGATGTAATATACGCTCCGAACTAATAAAACAAACAATAACGGACATAATGAGATAAAAAAAGAACTGGGCACGTTGTTGGAATGTGAAACAGTCGATCTGTGTTCAAAACTCTCTCCTGTCATTTAATTCCGCTTTCTTTTTCCTTGCAACATTATGAACTGTCCGTCCGGTCACTGAAATGTTCGTTCTCTTTCTGTAGTCTTGGCAGTCGTCATACAACACATTTGTTATAAAATACGAGTCACTTGGTAAGAATACGTTACAGTCGCAAATAAACATGGTGAACAGTGAGAGCACGAGAGATACCACATAGACATTGAAAGGTTGCTACACTGAGCCACAGTGCCAGAGAGTTTTGTTTCGCCGCCTCCACTGGCAGTGATTATTGAGAAGTAGCGGAGGGCAGTGCTTGTTGAGAACTCGTAGCAGGGAGTGCTTGCTGAGATGTCGTAGTGAAGAGTGCTCGTTGAGATGTGGCAGTAGTCAGTTCTTGTTGAGATGTGGTAGTAGCGAGTCGGTGTGAAGATATTGTAATGATTAGAGTGCTTTTTATCAATATAAATCAAGGTAACAAACTACTTTTCTTTTTTTTCTCATTATTTCAATGTTCTGTATAATGCGTCATTACAGGTTCAGTCAACAAAGCATCTGGCTTGTGTTCTTGTATTAGAGTGTAATTCTGGTTTTCTTGCGCAATTATAGTATTTCTAATTTTTTTTATCACGTCAGTATAAATGGTATTTGAAATTTCTTGTCTTATTGAAGAAGAACCGTGCCAGATGTGTACGTTGAGTCATACTTCCACACACAGAACAGTTATACTTGTGCTTTGGTATCGTAGGTTTTATAGTTGCTGGGGACTTAATTAATTAATTGTGTTAACGAAAATTTTCATTTCATTCCTTGTTGTTGTTCTATGCAGTCAGACTGCGTAATAATACTAGTCAGGGCCAACCGTTTACGAGACACAGCGTAATCGGACATACAGCTACGAAAAATAAAAAAAATTATATTCAAATTTAATAATTAAGCCCCCATGCACGTGGCGACCGCCGCTTCGGATCGTCCCTTGGAATTCTTCTGATTGTAAAATAGTAGACAGTAGTATTGTTGTAGTAATTTGTAGTTTAGTAATTGTAGTCTATATTGCATGTGTAGATTTGGTAATTGTCATTCTTCTAATGGTATTTCAGAATTTAATTTTATTGTCTTGTATACGCGTTTGACAATTTAGGGCAATTATTTCAATTGTTCGATTAATCGTGTTTGAGGGAAACATTTCGTGTAAATGGTATTGTTGGAGATAAAGAGTCATTGTGTGTAATTTTCGTACAGTGACGAGTTTTGTATGTTTGGTAAATGATTACGCGATTGATGAAAAAGGCAAAAATGATGGATAGTGAGATTGACGAAATTGTTAACATGGCGAACTCGCCAACAGAGGAAAACAGTATCATGAACAATGAAGTGGAAAACAATTTAATAAGACGGGAAAATAGTCCGGAACCATTTCAAAATTTTTCTCAATCAGAAAATTCACAGAATCCGAGATTAACGACAGAAGATTCTGGAATAGTATCGAACGCAGATAGCTTTATGGGTATGCAGAAGGAAGTTAGTTTTGCGGGAAATGTTAGGGGCGAAAAGAATTTTGAACCATTTAATATGGAGCAGTTGATGGGTGCAATATTAAATTTGGGATCTCGGTTAGACTCACAAATGGGTACAATGGAAACACGGTTAGGATCTGAATTAAAAACAGAGATAGGAACAATTAAAACAGAGATGGGAACTTTGGGATCTGAATTAAAAACTGATATGGGAACAATGGAAACACGGTTAGACTCACTGGGAACACAAATAGGAACAATTAAAACAGAGATGGGAACAATGGAAACACGGTTAGACTCACGAATAGGGACATGTTTCAAAAATATGAAAGATGAATTAAAGAAAGAAATCAGAAAGAAGTACAACCGATTTTGAATTCTCACAATAACAGATTAATTGCAGTAGAGATTAGACAAAAGGAACAGGATAGAGAACAGGAAGAAAGAGATCGCGTGATAGTACAAAAATTTTCAGGCTTAAATTTACAACGTGCACACAATAAGGATGAAATATTTGAGAGAATCGAGGAATCCGTACCAAATGACAGATTAAATAACCTAACACAACAATACGAACAGCTAACTACCAGATGTGTCAATACTGAAACCCGAGTCGCGACACTTACGGAAGATGTAAATAAACAGAAAGAACAATTAGGTGACTTATCGGAAAGAGTTGAGGAGATTTCAGATAAACTGACAAGTCTTAGTTAAAAAGGGGACAGAGATTCAGATGATACAGCACCATTGCCATTTGCAGAAACCGAAGAGTATCAGAACATAAATAAACATGTTGAAAATCAGGGAAAATTTAATGAACGCGTTAAAAGGGAAGTTGAGGCATTACGAAAGCAAGTCAAACAAACCGAAGGCGAAATTGTAGGAAAAGACAGTAGAAGAAATTTAGAATCACAGATAGCAGAGGGGTTTGAAGAAAGTAATTTGTTTCATTTACGGGATGCAACAAGAGAGCGCCAGGCGCGCGAACTTGATAATAATCGACATTGGGACAGGGACAGGCGCGGTAGGTCTTTGTCGCCACGAGGCGAAAACTTTGACTATAAACACTTTTTGACTGTTCGGAAATTTAAGATCTTCCGCAATTCTAAGAATGACATACATCCATGTGCATGGTTAGATCAATTTATGTATGCACTTCCACCAAATTGGCCACTAAGTCACAAACTGGAATTTATGTGTGGATATTTAGAAAACGAACCGGCGACGCGGATGCGCGCACTCATTAGAGATTGTAATAATCTAAATGATTTTTATCATGCATTTCTATCGGCATATTGGTCCGAAAACACGCAAGACAGAGTCAAACATAGTCTTATTATGCAGCGTAATTTCAAACAGTCTGAGTTCCGCACGCCAGCAGAATATTTTGAAGACATGATTCGAATGAATCAGTTCCTCTCCAACCCTTATAGCCCGACTGAATTAATTCGCATTTGTTTAACTAAGCTGCCACAATCCATAAGACAAATTGCTTTAGCCGGAAGATGTAAAGACGACATTGAGACTTTTAAGACTTTGTTGCAAGAACTTGAGTATGACAACGACGACGGGACTCCTTGTAACTTTTTCAGTAACAGTCATTACAATAGATTTTCAGAGAAAAGGGATAGTGATCGGAACGGGCGTTATATGGGTAATTTTGAGAATGACAGACGTAACAGACAGGACAATAGATACCAGCCTTATGACAATAACAGACGTTCTAACAGAAATTACACAGACAATTATAACAACGGTAATTCGTACCGGAATGATCAATCATACGGAAACAGTAATCGATATCATCAAGACAGAAATTATTCATACAATAATAGAAATTCTTATTTCAGAAATAACCAGGGTTGTAGATACAACAATAATTTCAGAAGTGACAGGCGAAATTACACAAGAAGTAGTTATGCAGACAGGAAAATAGAAATTTTAATAACAGACACAGCCAAGAATTTGCATCTAACAGACAGGAAGGACCTAATTGGCATCCTCCACGTGACAGAACTTCAGAGAGACAAGTGCAAATCGTAGAAATTGATCCGCGAAATGACGCGAATACTCAAAGACGTGACGCAAAAAATTGACAATGACTTGCAGCTTCGGCTTCTGGCAGCAATATAGACGGTTCAGAAAGTAATGACACTACGACTTTACACTACGTACGCCCGGAAGACATGAGAGACATTTTGCTAGACGAAAAGGAAAATAATGTAGACGCATTTTTACATCCTGTTATTGAAGTATGTGTGGGTAAGAATAAGTTCACTGCAGTTTTAGATTCTGGGAGCCCATTGAATGTCATTAGTGAATCAGTTTTTCGTATATGTGAAAGAATTATTGCCTGTCCTGTGTTACCTGTTTCTAAAACTACAATTCGAGGCGCTATTTCTGGAAAAAGTGTGGAAGTTAAACAACAGACCAACTTAAATTTCATTTGTCAAGGATACGAATTTTCTGCTAATTTTATTATTGTTCCATTACTCAGTACACAAATTATATTAGGTATGGAGTTTCTTAACGCACATAAGGCAATTTTGAACTTTAAAGAAGGAAGTGTGAATTTGATTGTTGCCGGAATGCCGAAAAGTTTGAAATTTTTCGAGTGTTTAACAAGATGTGAATCAGATTCAAAATGTTTAAGGTTTCTTACTTCTGATGTTTTCGTTGAGCATTATGACGACAGTGTGTTTATTCATGACAATGACAATAGATACAGAGACGCGATGGATGATATAATTAGTAGCGAAAAATTAATTAATGAAAAGGTTAAAAAAGCTGAAGTGCCAGATGACGTTGCAAGCGAAGAGCTGCACCACATTTTGACTTCACATGCTACAGTGTTTAGTCATCACACAGGAACTATACGAGGCTTACAATATCTATTTAAAGTAAAAGAACACACACCATTTCGAGGAAAAACGTACGCTATTCCTTTGGCTTACAGAGACAAGGTTAAGAATGAACTTCAATACATGTTAGATCAGGGCATTATTGAGCCAGCAGTCAGTCCTTATATCAGCCCATTACATGTCGTTCTTAAAAAGGATGGATCAATTCGTTTGGTTCTGGATTCCAGACAGATAAATAATATCATCATTCCTGAAACTGACCGCCCACAAAATTTAGATGAACTTCTTCAACATTTCCATGGAATTAAAGTTTTATCCACGATTGATATGCGCGCAAGTTTTTGGCAAATAGAACTCCACCCTGATTGTAGAAAATACACTGCCTTTTTAGCCTTTGGTAACTGTTACCAGTTTCGGAAATTACCGTTTGGACTTACTGTATCTTCTGCAGCATTCATTCGTAGTTTAAACGAAATTTTACCTGTTTATCTTCGTGACAATATTACTTCTTATGTTGACGATATTCTTATTGCTAAACGTTCTTGGAGTGAGCATAACAAAATTTTGGATTCATTATTACGTATTTTTGCAAAAGTTGGCATTACAGTGAACTTGGAAAAATCTGAATTTGGTCGTTCTCAGGTGAAATTTCTCGGTCACATTATTTCTACAGAAGGTATTCTTCCTGATCCAGAAAGATTAGACGCTATTCGTAATTATGCTGTTCCTACCACAAAACGTGAGGTTCGTAGTTTCCTTGGTGTCTGTAATTTTCTTAGACTCTTTGTTAAATTGGACGATTTGGCCACACCTCGTTTATGTGAACTATCCGGAAAGAATTCTAATTGGTGTTGGGATGAGGAAGCTCAATCAGAATTTGAACAGCTTCGTGATGCTTTAGTTGCTGCTCCACTTCTTTCACATCCGGATTTATCTAAAGATTTTTGTTTGGCGACGGACTCATCATACAAAGGCCTAGGTGCACATTTATTTCAAGAGATAGAAGAAAACGGCGTTGTAGTACAGAAAACTATTTCATTTGGAAGTCGTGTTCTCTCTAAATCAGAAAAGAATTATTCGATTACGGAACTTGAACCTTTGGCTGTTGTATGGGCTTTCACAAAATTTCGCGTATTTTTGTTTGGCAGACATACTAAGGTTTACACCGATCATCGAGCTCTGGAATTTCTTATGTCGACAAAATTAACTCATGGCAGATTGTCACGATGGGCGTTGTACCTACAGGAATTTAATTTTAGTATTGTTTACATACAGGGTTCTTCAAATATTGTTGCCAATGCTTTACCACGTGCACCTATGGGTTTGAAACAAAGTGCTGAAGAGGACTGCAAGGAAAAAGATTATTGTTTGATGTATATTCAAGGTGTTGCGTTTGAGAACTTTATTTCGTCTTCGCTCCAGGACATCGCTAAGGAGCAAAATAAGGATCCAATCTGGAAGGACATTAAGGAGAAGTGGAGGAGAAAGGAAAGCGTAGCGATTAGACAGCATTATTTAGTTCGCAATGACATTCTTTTTAAACGAAAATCGGTCGACAACTCTGTTTGGTTAGTTTGTATTCCTGATGAGTGGGTTAATGAGCTGATTTGGTATAGAGAGAACACGACTTCCAAATGAAATAGTTTTCTGTACTACAACGCCGTTTTCTTCTATCTCTTGAAATAAATGTGCACCTAGGCCTTTGTATGATGAGTCCGTCGCCAAACAAAAATCTTTACATAAATCCGGATATAAGGTATACGCATTTCAGTTATGCACACTTTGGTCCCAGAAAATGCTTTCATAAATTACGGGAAAATTGCTGCTTCAGTAATATGGAAAAACGTATTCGATCTGTTCTTGCCAAATGCAAATTATGTCAAAAGGCTAAGCCGCCAACTATTTCTCATAGAGCACCGTTGTTTCCTATCATTCCAGCGAAATTAAAGGACATGGCTGCAGTCGATTTGTTCGGTCCAGTGGTTCGTTCTACTAATGGTTTTGCGTACATTTTCGTAGCAGTGTAGTTGACATCAAAATATGTGTGTTTTACACCTTTACGCAAAGCAACAGCTCGTTCAGTATCTAATGCTTTCATCAAACATTTTCTTAAGGAAGTGGGTCATGTAGATAAGGTTATATCAGACAATGGATCACAGTTTCACTCTAAAATTTGGCTTCGTACTTTACGCCGTCGTAAAATTAAACCAATTTTCATTTCACTTTTTCACCCTCAATCTAACACTTCAGAAAGATGGATGAAGGAAATCAATAAATTGTGTCGTCTTTATTGTCATCAGAATCACAGAACATGCGATCAGTATCTTCATATTTCTCAAAACATTCTGAATGAACTTCCTAATGACTCAACTTCTTTACCGCCTATACTGATATTAAAAAACAAAGCACCGACAAATCGCATATCTGAAATCGTTCCTTTTCCGCCTTCACGGAAACTGCGGCATTCTGAAGTTGTCAACCTGGCTCTACAAAATATGGCATCTGCGGCTGCTAGAAGAGAGAAATCAGCTAAGCGTCCTGGTCGTTTAAAAATCTTGTCAGTTGGCCAAAAGGTGTTAATTAAGTCTCATCGTTTGTCTCACAAAGGAAAAGGCTTGTGTCGCAAATTTTTTCTGCTTTATAACGATCCACATAGAAGTCGCAAAATTATTCATGATAACACTGTTGAAGTAGAAACTCTTAAATCACGACGCTCTAAGGGAATACGTCATATATCAAACGTTAAAATTTTTGTGGAATGACATACTTTCGAGAAACCAACAGTTTACGTAAACATGCAGAGAATACAAGGATACCGCGCTGTGTTTTGGCGGCGGCATATACTCAAAGCAACAGTCAAGTCTGCGCGCTGCACAAGGCAGTCGTTGACCGCAAACAATTGCTTCCTACGTCACGCGCCTACAGCTGATCGAGCGCTCACTTCGAATGCACTGACAGCCGTAAACAAATACACAGTCTAATTTCTCCGACTAAATTCAGTATAAAGCTATAGTGACTTGATGAATTATGTTATTAACGTTCAGTATTTTTCAGGATACGGTTGTATAAAATATTTAAGAACTTCAGGTAAATTCTGTGTGTCTCCGACGTTAAGAGGACTTGCTATCGAGAAAATTTCAGAAAGAATGTAATTTCCAAGAAGAAACTAATAAACTAAAAAGGTAACTATTAATTGAGTTTATTTTTCAGGTAACATATTTCCACTTAGGTACGTACTTTAGACGTAATTTGCTGCTCGCAATTACGTGATTCATACTTTGTGCTAATTTCATGTTCTATGAATTTACTTGTGAAGCAACGTGCTTGCGTACATTTGCTAATTTTTGTCAATGTTTTATTAATGAACAGGGTTGTTATTTGTATATATTATGCATCGCTTGGCTGCACTGCTTTTTCACTGATGTCATATTTTTTTATTATGTGTCTGCTGTGCTTATTTATTTAAATTATAATTGTCACCTGATTAATTGTGCTGACTATGGTTATGTATGTAGGTTATACTTTGTGATTTATCTGCTTGCGCCTTCATGTTTACTTATTAAGATGACATATGAACATTTATTTGCTTATGCTGATATGATGCTAATGACCTGTTTATTACGTAAGATATATGTTTGCTGCTATGCGTATGGATTGCATATTTATACGTTTCTGTTTGTTGTCATAACTACTCTTTAATTTGGTATATAGAAATGCTGACATACTGTGTACAAACATAGAGTTTAGGTCACACTATTGTGCTAATTATAGATTGTTCGCTTGGCAGAGCCTCGTTGTAGGAATTGTGCTGCATCCACTTGTTGACATTCTGTTCTCTACTGGTATATTTACTCGCTATTGCATGTTTTGCTTACGCTCAGTGCCTTATATTTTTAAGATAGGAAAATGAACTGCTATAATTCGACATAAACGACATTAGTACAAGAAACTTCATAGAAGTCACATGAGCTGGAGGTTTTATGAAAGCTGTATAAATTTATGCTAATAGTAAGGAAGCTAACGACATGACATACCAAAACTAGGTTTAGACCATTGACAGTTATTACACTGCATTTTTCGTGAGCAATTGAAATAGGAAGTGACACTTGACACAAGAAATACTCCACATGTTTGCTTCTGTTTGCCATAATTCTTGAAGTGGTGTACACACTGTGAAATATTATGATCATTCACACTCCGTAATCGTACTTAATTACTGAGAGTTATTCGAACTAAGTCTGTTAGAGGTCATGTATGCATTTCTTTTATTTAATTATGGACAAGGTAACCAAAATCCATCTTATAATTTATAATGAGTAGAAGATTTGGGTCACATGGATTACACAGAGGTTGTGTGTTGACAGTGTGTCTTCGGATTGTATGGGATGATGAGGTTTGCATTAGGATTTCATCTGTACTAGTTCGAGGAGACTGACTAGAGGAAAGAGTTGTTATGGAAGTGAAATGATATTGGCGATAAGGTTTATATGTGTCGACGTATTGAAGAGGTATTATTGAGGTATTGAGATTATATGAAGTTGATGATTACTGGAGTTTTTGTGGACAAGAGGTAAGGTAAATAATATTGATGAAGGTTTATATGTATCGACGTAAGAGGTATTATTGAAGTATTGAGATTATGTGATGCTGATGATTATTGGAGTTTTGGTGGATAAGAGGTAAGGTAAGTGAGGTGCATTTTTTTTTTTTGTTGGTCTATATGGAACAAGGAGGATGAAGATAGCAGACTAGAACACTCAAGTAGAAGGAAGATTGTCTGAACACACTTTGTTAAATCAATAGGCAGTACATTTTTTTTTTTTTTTTTTTTTTTTTTTTTTTTTTTTTTTTTTTTTTTTTTTTTTTTGGAGAGAGGAAGTAATTGCATATCTTGGCTCACTGACAGTTGTTCAGCAACTGTACATTTTGATCTGGCTTGGCAAACATTGGTCTTGACATGATGACTATGACGTTGACTTAACTATTATTGACTGTTATACATTGCTGCCACTACTACTTGATACACATGATGAACATCAAATTTTGACAGAATTGCATTTACACAGTTAACACTATTCAATTACACAGTAGTACTTAATGTAGATGAAAGATGAGTGAGTGTGTTTTGTGTGTTTTCCTTTCCTAATCCTACCCACCTATCTCCTAAATATTATTTTATTTGTTTGTAGTGGCTTGCACTGACACCCATAAATATTATAGGTTTACTGATATTTGAGTATTTGTAATAGTTAATATGACAATTATCTGATATCATTTGTGTGTTTATTAGAATTTGTATGTTTAGTGTAAGAGCATTGAGAATAATTTTGTAAAAGCATTTGTATGTGCATTCAAACTATTGTTCATGCCTGAACTGTCTGATTAGGATAGTGAATATTATGGACTGTTACTTGTACTTTTTCTACATGATTGGTGCCACTAGGACATGTTTAATTTCTGCTTACAAACTCTGATGAACAATGTGATCAGTGATAGTGAATATTATGGACTGCTCTCTGGACCTGCTCATCATTGCTAGGTGCAACTGATGGACTGCTTCTACTGAAATGATGTCACATGTTGGTGTCTGGACCTACTCAACATTGCTGGGTGCCACTGATGAACTGCTTCTACTGAAATAATGTCACTTGTTGGTGTCTGCACCTGTTCAACATTGCTAGGTGCCACTGATGGTCTGCTTCTACTGAGATAATGTCACTTGTTGGTTTCTGTACCTGTTCAACATTACTGGGTGCCACTGATGAACTGCTTCTACTGAAATAATGTCACTTGTTGCTGTCTGCACCTGTTCAACATTACTGGGTGGCACAGATGGAACTGCTTTTACTAAAATGATGTCACTTGTTGCTGGTTGCACCTGTTGACCATTGCTGGGTGCTACTGCTGGAACTATCAATTACTTGTTTTTTTTTTCATTCAAAGCATTTTATGTGAACATTTGTATAAACTGATTTTTTGTGTATTGTGTAAACTATTATGTAAAGCCACATGTATGAAAGAATTTGTATTGGGCGCTCTGCAAGGAGACAATTCAGTACACAAGGCACATCCGTGAAACGGAATGGCCTGCCAAAAGTATCGACCTGAATCCAACGTAACATTTATGGGATGAGTTGAAATGTCGCCTTCGCTCAAAAGCTCAGCATCAAACATCACTGCCTTCTCTGTTTTGTGCCCCCAAGGATGAGTGGGCAGTCATTCCACCTCAGACATTCAGATAGTTTAAGTCTTCATAAATGTCACAGGTGGACCATTTAACATTAATGTCCACAAACAGGTGTCGTTTTACTGCCGATCAGATAGTTTAGTTCATCCTCGACATGGTATAACTTACGAATTATTATCGGGGGATTGTAAAGGAAGTCAGCTTTTGTAAAGCAGCGATTACGGCGCTAATGTGCAGAGTGGCGCTTGGCGGCTCGGTCGGCGGTCCGCGGCCGTCTGCGGCAGCTCGTATCCGGCGCCGCTCCTCCCCCCACATTCTGTCCCCCCCTCCTCCTCCCACAGCACCGCCTCGCGGTTCTAATTTACTTTCTCCGCAGCTCCGTTCCGTGGCGACGCGAGGAACGCCCCCTTAATTAAGTGCAGTGCACGGGCGGATTCTTTGCTGCTGCCAGACGGAATCAACGAAAATCAGCTCCGGTCCTAATGAACGTGCTTTAACGAACTGTGAAACCGGACCCCCTCCCGTCACGTGATTGTGTTCCCTTTCTTCTTTTGCTACCGCTCTCACGTGTACGCCCGGCTCCATGTCACTGGAGGCAGAGAACATAAAATCTGCGAACAACGCGAATCTCGCTGGAGCGGAGTTAAGGGTTACCCGGGCGAAATACTTTCACCGGTGGCTCGCAGTAATCAAGGTGAACGTATTTCGGGCGAATAGACAGAATTCAGAGCTGTATTTGAAGAACAATGAGGTATCAGTTGAGGTTACAGAATGATTTTACCTTTTATATTCCCCTGCTATTGGCCACGAGGAAGACGTGGTTTAGCATGATGATCATATGCTAAACAAACGAAATACAGTGGAAGACATGAGATAAAGTGTTTGAATATGTCCAGATCTGTTGGTAAATCATCGCCGGTTGATCGTGTCTTTACAAGGAATCATCTACGATTCGCAGACCGTGTAGTAATAGTGGCAGTAGAATGTGACTGCATTCGATGACTGTCTGGGGCAGAATACCTAGCAAAAGGCCATTATTCACAGTAGAACGTACAGCTACACGTCTTCAAAGGGCCACACAACACGCAGGCTGGGAAGGAGCTGACTGGAGGCGTTTAGTTTGGTTCGGCGAGGCACAGTTTCTGTACTTTTAAGTGACGTTGCATTGGCGGTTCAGGGGCTCTTAACACGCAGTGTGAGGATAGTGTATGTCTAGCCAGAGGTGTTTATACGATTTTTAGAAACGTTTTTCGTACCATAACTTAGGGACACACTTTCGCGTTACCCTGAAGATGAACTAAGATGTTTATTCCAATATTCTCGATGACCAAATATTGTCCTTTCGTCTACAACTTCATGATAACTCTGTTGTGGATTCTCTCATCTTCGAACACGGTAACTTCCGAGTAGGGAAGGGTGCACAGCTGCGTTCCGGTGATTTAAATTCGCTGCCGAGTGAGCCTCTGTGGCGGACAGGCGGTGCACGGCTGAGTAGAGGAGCTGTCTGTCGGCCTCGTGACTTGGTGAAATTGAGTAGCGTTGGCCGGCTCGGACGCATATTGGTTAGGTGTTAGTGCCCGTGGCCACATCGTTAATTTACAGTTTTTACACAATGAACTATGTGTGACTTGTCTGAATCATTGGTTGGGTAGAATAGTATTACAATAGTGTGTGGAGTCTTTGATACAAAAATCCAGATACCCGATTACTGAGTGGACACCGATCATTTATGTTGAGACTGATTGGTTTGCGTCGTACCTTAGGTTTGTTACTCAGTGTTTGAGTCAACGTCGTCAGCTTAATCGGCGGTTGTCTTGTGTACGCACGTTCTGGGCGCCGAAATTATGATTCGTGCGGAGTTGGTTTTTGTTCCATTGTTGTGGTTACTGCGAGCGCCTTGGCTTCGCAAGTTTCGACAGTGCTTCACTATTATAGGTAAAATAGGTGCTACTGAGTGCGCAGTGGCCAGGACTGGAATTTCATGGAGGCACCTGGACAACAGACGCTATAAATTAACTACCGATATCGGGTGGTGGATCATGTGCAACACAGTCAACGGGTGCTGAAGAAGGTCAGTGTTGACTGAGTCTGATGCTACGTCTTGGCACAGCGTACGGCTCACTTCATTTGTTCAAGCGTTGATGCACGTGTGGCGAAACAGGCGCTGTATCTTTGTGAGAGACACAGGGGCGAGTGAGTGCGCCGGGACTCACCCAGTTCACTGTTACTGGCGCCACATCATCATAACAAGCCGGTGAATGGCATACAAAGTATCATGCCACAACCTAAGAGTGAAACTAAAAATTAAAATGACTTTTCAAGCTTTGTCAGTGTATGCTTCAGTATATTAATGTTTACATTGTGAGCTCTCAGAATGATCTAATATGTTATATTAAGAACAAATTAAGCGGAGCTAAAATGAAGCTAGAAAACTAAAAATTGTTTATAATATGTAAATGTACATTACAATCGAAAGGTACACATCTCGACTTATTCAGAGTAATATTTTGGTCAAAATCGGCGTTTTTGCGAAAAATTGAAGGTGCCAATGTTAGACAAAGAAAGGTGAAAATTCGTATGTAGCCTCAGATAGATATATATACATTAAATATGTGACTCCAATAAGCTACCTCTAATAGTTTTCAAGTAATTTACTAAAAATTAAATTTTAAATGGAAGACGTTTATATCTCTAATAGATTATCATTTGTAATGGTTATAGAAAATTCTAATTACAGCACTCAATTCCCTGACGAAATAATACAGCTATGCCAAGTTTCAAGACTTTAGTGTGAATAACAATCATTACAAAGAAACTTAAAGAAAAGTTCAGAGGTCGTATCCTACTGTCAATTCAGTTCTAAAAATCGTAGCCTGCAAAGTTTAAATGCAGTCGAGCGTAATCTTTTTCTGTAACTAAAGCCAACTTACTTCCATTCATACAAAATTTAAGAAGACTGTAAATTGTTAAACGGCAGTTTAATTGATTAATAAGTGTCCGAGAAAGGTGCCTACGACGATTGACAGCAGATGTTCCGTTCGGAGGTCAGCTGCATCCGCATACAAATACGACCAGAGAGGCAGTAGAGAGACACATCGCACCGAGGTATCAATCTGTCCACGTCAGTCAAACGCGTGTGCGCGCTGTGCCTCCGATGACGTCACAGCCAGGGAGCCTAGCAAACGCGTTTTCACTGAAAGTAGAACGTCAACCTGCAAGGACTGAACACCGTTGCAGGTCGCTTAGATTTCATGGAAGTAACTGTTTATATGTCTCCCGTAATACTGACAAAACCGCGTGGCAAGTGTCGAGATTGTTCCCCACTTTTAAGGTTAGCAATTATCTTTGATGATTAGCAGTAAGGGTGATAGACCATTTCACTGAGAGCCTCCCGTAAAATTCACCTCTGAACTGCTATTATTAGTATTACCAGGAACAGTATTACATGTGTTATATAAAACAGTTAAAACTCTAAACTTTTATTTATAGTTATAGCTCCTGATCCTCCTGAGTAAATAGCAAGTAGAAATATTTCCTTTCAGTGAACAGAGTGAGTAATGTGGACTTTCAGACTGTAAATTATGATCAGTATGTTCTCCATCGGATTCTTGCTGACAGCAGAAATAGATTGCAGGCTCTTGTAAAATAGCGGAGATTTATATCAATCTAACCGCGGCCCCACATACGGTTTTAACCCGCCAAGATATTGAACTTCGAAAGTGTTCGATACAAAACTGGGAACTCGGTAGGCACTAACAGATTACGGTATTGAAATTTGCTGAAAGCAGTGCGAGAACAATGTTTAAGAATTTTCTGGAGAGTGTGGAAACTAAATTGTGAATGTTAGCCAACGTAACCTTGAACGGGACGGGAGGAGGAACGAAGACAACACTAGATCGCGGCAACCACCAGCGCTGAGGTTAAATGAAGACGGTGCACCCCCCCCCCCCTTCCCTTCGCCCACGGAGCTACTGCAGTAGGCGGTGTTCGCCGCCATCCTCACCGCTTTGTTGCTGCTGCTGCCTGCGTTCGCCAGGTGTCCCATCACGTTTGCTGGTACACTGCGCCGGCAATGCTCGTCGAGATCAAGCAATTACGTTACGTCAAGAATATTTAAAGTATTTGGTAATTGCTTCTAACAGGCTATGGAATTTCATGTTAAGGATGACGTGAAAGTTAAGGTGGAACTAGAATCTCACTATGAATCCTCATATTTCGAAAGTGAGATTAACAAGGATGGTTCAGTCACAGTAGTAAATCCAAAATCTGAAGGTAATTTGTCAAGGGTAGAATCGGAGGTAAATTTCAGTGTTACTACGAAGCTAGAATCAGTTTCTGATGACGAGGTAACTGGAATTGAAGTAAAAAAATAAAAAGTGGAATTAATGGTATTATCAGATAATGAAACTGAGTTCAATATGTCCGAAATTCAGCCAAGTCAGGGAACGCTAGAAACTCTTTTAAAACCGGTGGAAATGCCAAGCGGCAAGGTACAGGCACCAAACTCGACGCAATTACTGTTTTCCAAAATGGAATTGTATCATAAAAAAATAAAGCATAGTAGTAAAGAACTTAAGGAGAGTAAGAAGGAACTAAAGAATGAAATGACATCAAAACTGAATAACTTAAAATATAAAACTGATTCTAACCAAATGATCTGCAAGTTAAAGTAGGTCAACAGCTAACTAAATTTCACAGATTTTCAAAACCGAAATTGGTAATGTTCGCAAAGATTACAAACACAGCGGTGATCTTATGCAAGGGAGGTTGTCAGGGTGAATAGACAAACCAAACATAAATCTAATCGATTTGTGGAAGTAAATAATAAAGTAAATGGGTATTAGGGATCTTAAGAAAGTGAAATCCGACAGTGCAAAATTGTGTGAGAATGTTGATAAAAAGTTTTCTGACGGATTGGAGGCAGTAGAAATACACGTAGAGTAACCTTTAGTAGTTCTTGCAGTAATATTGTTGCTTCAGTTGAAGCCACTTTCAACGGAAGTTGTCAATCCTTACGCTTAGATCCAGACAAACAAATTCACCCATTAGTGTTCTGGAATGATTTTGAGGGTGTTTTTGCCTAATGCATGGTCAGAACGTGAGAAAATTTCTTTCATCACACGTTATTTATCAGGAGACGCTTTGCGATGGTCAGCTGATGTAATGATTAGATGCAAAACTCTTCCTGAATTTAAAACTGCATTTCCTAATGAGTACTGATCTCACAACTAACAAAACTACATTTTGATGGAATTTTGGACTGGTAAAAACTTTACTGCTTGTCGTGAACCAGTTGAAGATGGGTTTCACGGGTGTCACATCTGAGAGAAAATGTGAACCTGGAAATGATTATGGGTCAAGAAGGTAAGCTGCCTTGGTACTGGCAGAAAAGAATCATTTCTGCACCTAGAGATAATATGGATAGTATTTTCTGAGTGGAAGAAGTAGCTGATGTTGGGGAGCAGGTGCAGAACTATAATAGGTCTTCAAATAGACTTATAAACAACCGAAATAATGACAGTGGAAACGTGAATGTTAGAAGTGTGGAAGTGAAAAATACACGATCTAGTTATCATGGACAAAGCTGTAGTAGAGGAAGAGGATGCAGACAGCCACCATTCTTTCGCAATAATTTATTATGACGAAGGCAGAAATATAAATAATGTGCCGTTGAGACAAGACAGACAGCAGCACATATTTCTATCTGCTTTTGAATCGAATTAACACTACAGGCCGCGTGTCGGAAACTAAGCCCCGTCTATGAGGAAACTGGCACTCACCACCGGAAACCGAAACACATCCATTAACGAAAACACAGACCACACTCAGTCAGCGCACGCAAACCAATAACAGGGATGATAAAACAGGAACAGACAGTACCAGTGACGTGCTAAACCACTCTCATTATACAGATGACAGCACTTTAGACGCATCAGAAAAATGGGTCAATAAGGAAAAGAACAACACTACAGATAACAGGGAGGAACAGATTAACGGGTTAGAATCTGATATGGTCGCTGTTGTAGTAAAGGCTTACATCTTCTACAGTAGTGACAATCTAAAGGCTAAAGTATCAGTAGAACAAGTAGAGTTAGTTTTGCAACATTTTGATGAGGAGGAGTTGATAGATGAATGGGACACCAATAACAATGCGGCCAGGGACCCATTAGCTGTATTCACTTGCTACGAAATATAAATGCTGACGACAGTATTATAGATAGCAGTGTTAGGCAGGGCACAGTTGCTCAGAGATAGAGAGTGGTTTAACTGAAATGCAGCAAACGAAAGTAGAGGAGTTTGTCAAGTGTTTTGATTTAAAACTGGTTGACAGGTTGCAAAAGGCAGCTGAAGATGTAGAGACTCATGACCCAATGGATCTGCAACTGAACAAAAATACTCTAGCTGGAAACAGATTGAAACGGACTTATTAGAAGACTTTTATGAGGAATGTGTTCAGACTGGAATAACTCACCCTCTTGTAAAAACTAACTGACATGAAAGTCAATGATGTAAGAATAATAGGTGCCAGTGGACACGTTTCTACACCGGTACAGTAGGAAACTTTGATACCAATTGGTGTGAGTCACATAACAATAGATCATCCTTGTTTAATTGTGTTCAGTTTAAGTGTTGAGATGTTAACTGGCACAGATCTTGTAACGAAATAACAAGGAAAGGCTGACTTTGATCACAGCCACTTAGTTTTAACTTTATCAGATTCTTTAGTAATTACATAGTCTTTCACTGGAAACTATCGAGCAGTAATAACGAGGCATGGGAACTGCCTATTAGAATAATAAGGAATGAGGGGCTACTTGAAGGAAGATATTAAATTCGCTGATAGTGTGCAAGGTGCTGACGCGGAAAATAACTATGTCCTCAAAGAAATAGAGTCCAAGGGACAATCAATAAATCAAATTTATGATGAAAGAACTTTGGACAGAAAAAGACGGCATGACGCCAAATCTTCCCACACTGGTTTTAGCATTGGTGAAGTAGTGTTAGCCAAAGCTAAACAGAAATCTAAGAAAATTTCAGCGGTGAGGAAGAAGTTTATGTATGTTTGTAATCGACCATTCAGAATAACACGTAAAGCCTCATGCGAACTCATACCGTTAGGCGAACCGGAAATTAGGAGTGGTCTACAGAACATAGTAGACCTGTAGCCTTTCAAAACTAACAGTAATTAAATTCTGTAGGGAGTCAGCTACTCTTTGGCGGATACACAGTTTGGCGTACTGTGAGGTCCCAGCCGGGTGAAACTTTAATTCCCTTTCAGGTTCCATTCTCGTCTTCTGCGCTATCTATAGGATGTAAGGAATGTACACCTTCTTGTTGTAATATGCTATTAATTTGTAATGTCTTCTAATAAGTAAGAATGATTCCGAAAAATGACCATACCTGAATGATGACGCACAAGAAAATATGAGAGGTAGTAAGTTCTACAAAATTAAAATAACAGTGGGTAAGTTATGAGCACAAGTGAAGGATCATAACTACAAAATACGGAATACTTTGCATTAAGAGAAGTAACTGAAGCTCAAAATTCAAAAAAATCTGGAATGCTAAACTTTGCATAAATTAATAATTTCCAGTTGGAAGTAAAATTGTCTGTAGGTAAGAGAGAGTGATAAAATGGTGCCACTAGAGGCAAGCCAAAGCGGCTTTGCATTAATTAAAGGATATGTGTGGAAGCTGTGTGAGGATCACACCAAAAATATATCAGTAGGCTGATGAAGAAAAAATGGAGAAGGAAGCGTCGAAATATATGAATAAATAAAAATAGGTAGAAGCAGGAGAAATGAAGTTAATAGGCTGATATATATGGTAAAATAGTGGAAAATTGGTGAATAATTCGCTCATGTCTCATAAAAAGTGTGAAAAACGCGTAATATTGCTTACAGCGGGTGGTCATCTTAAAGATTAATATTGACACAGACAACATTATAGGTAGACGAATGTGTTTAGAAATGCAGGTTGTAGAGTATTGGTGTAGTGTAATAAAGCATTATGTGTGTGACAATGCAAAGTAAATGCTGTCGAAAAAATTACTTCTTCTGCATACTAATCCGTACAATAATTGAGCCATTTGAAGATAGAACTTGCAAGGGTTACTCGATTTTCGAAGTAAATCAACATCTAAAGTAATTAAATAAATTGCAAGCTAGCCCAAAATGTGACTATTTTATAAATTTCTTTTGATTTTCAGAGCATAATAGATGTGGTTAAGAAGGAACTGCAAATTTCGTTAGTCAAACTTAATATTAAAGTAAAAGTCACGATTTTGTGAGGTAATATATTGCCAATAATCGTTTTGAGAAAGTTAATAACAGTCTTCTACAAAATAAAATTTTAAAAAGAAAAATTGTTTCCCGCAACTTCTCAAATGTTTATTTTAATTATAGAAGGAAAATATAATGTAGAATGTAATTTGTCCTCCCTTATATGTAAGTTGAGAACAGAAGCTTAGGCAATGTTTCTGTTTCTCAGGCACATTGAAGCATCATGAAACGTAGTCTACAAGCTGTATCGGAAAAGGATCCAAGAAGGACCCCTCTCCCTTCTGGTAATAGAGTATCGTGAAGAACGCCATACATAGTAATTTCCCACCTTCTACCTTAAATGTTTTAATGAAAGTGGTTCATATGGACACACAACAATGCCTCAGTGCCTACGGTTATGATTAAGAGAGTGAGTACTGAAAAGCGAAATGTTTTTGTGTGTTTCTCTTTCAGGTAAAGACTGAAAATTCTAACTCACAAAATTAATTTTGTAATAATTGAATATTTTATTTCGCATTTCTATGTTATTTAACGTACCCGATTTGTAAAAATCATCTGTTTATGTTTGTGTATGCTTAATTTTGAACGAAAATTTAGCTAAGATCAATTTCATTTAAAAAGGTCAGCTATAGTAACATCACTTGTTTCTAAAATTTAGTTTTGTTCAAAAACATTTTTTTCCCAAAACCAAACAGGGGGTGATGTGGCGAAACAAGCGCTGTATCATTGTAAGAGATACAGAGGTGAGTGAGCGTGCTGTGTCTTACCCAGCTCACTACTACCAGCGCCACATCACCATTACATACTTGCGCGTGACATACAAAGTATTCCGCCATAGCCCAAGAGTGAAATAAAAAATGGAAATAACTTTAAAAGTTCTGTCATTGTATGCTTCAGTATATTAATGTTAACACTGCGTAGGAATGTATCAGAATGATTTAATGAATACGTTTCTCTAAATACAGTATTTTAAGAGAAAAAAGTGGCTTTAAATAATGAAGCTAGAAAGTTAAAAATATTTCAGAATGTGCAAATGTAGGTAACAATCAGAAGGTACCAGTCTAACTTGATCAGAGTAATATATTGGTCAAAATCGGAGTGTTTACGAAAAATTTAAAACGCTGTAAACGAGACTCAAAAACACGAAAATTCGTATGTGACCTCAGTTTAATATAAATACATTAACTAGGTGACTCCATTAAGGTACCTGTAATAGTTTTCAAATAATTTACTAAAAACTAAATTTGGAATCAAAAGTGCCTTTATCCACAATAGAGTAAGTGTAATTTGTAAATTTTGTACACAGTTATAATTACAGCACTCGATTACATTGATGGAATAATACAGTTGTACCAAGTTTCAACAATTATTACGAGGAATCTTAAAGAGGCAGTTCAGAGCTCATGTTCTACTGTCAGTTCAGTTCTAAAAATACTAGCTGGCAAAGTACAAAACGCAGTTGAGGTAAAACTTTTTCGGTAAGTAAAGCCAAGTTAACTCCATTCAAATAAGAATTAAGGAGATTGTAAATTGTTAAACGACAGAATTTAATCAATATGTGACCGAGAAAGGGTCCATTTAGATGCTGTTACCTGTTTCTAGTACGGTTGACAGCAGATGTTCCGTTCGGCGGTCCGCTGTGCCCGCATATAAATACGAGTAAGTACAGAGAGGCGGATTAGAGATACTTCGCACCGAGTTATCAATCTGTCCACGTCAGGTTAGGCGCAAATACAGACACGGATAGGCCCGCCGCGGTGGCCGAGTGGTTCTAGGCGCTTCAGTCCGGAACCGCGCGACTGCTACGGTCGCAAGTTCGGGCGTGGATGTGTGTGATGTCCTTAGGTTAGTTAGGTTTAAGTAGTTCTAACTTCTAGGAGACTGATGACCTCAGATGTTAAATCCCATAGTCCTCAGAGCCATTTTTTGAGAAACGTGTGCCGTCTGTGGCTCCGCGCAACGCAGGCGCGTTTTTGTATCTTCACAGGTTCAAATGGGACCGCTCATATAGCGACGCGACGCGAATGAGACACAACACGCGCCTGCGCCAGATCGCGCGGCGTTGTGGTTACGGCACAGTTTCTCGCACCACGCGTCACGCGAGCACCGCGGAAGGGGTGAGGCAGGGAGCAGGAACGCAGTCCTGCCATATGGTCACTTCGGAATGGCGCATATGGGCAGCGGAATTATCGCCCATCCGAAAAATCAGTCTTACGGTATACTGAGTTTTATTGTCACTGAGTAGTGTTTCGTTTTTTGCCTTTTAAGCGCTCCACATCTTTTAATAATCGTTTTCAGTTACACATACCTGTATACTTTTTTGTTTTGTTTATTCTTTTTTCAAGAACAATGCACAGTTCAGTAACTGCTGAGCCATTAGCCACTGGAAGTGCCTTCACAATGTTTTCAGATTCTGAGCAATGACAGGCAGTTCATCGTGAGGGTAGTGAATAAGGATGTAAGGAATATGATAAAACCATGTGACATAGAAGATATGAAGGAAAGTAAAACAAGCTTATCTACTTGCTGCTTATTATGCTGACGTGTCTCTAGGAACTGTCACAAAAAATCGAAAAGGTATGACCCCTTTGCGCTCCTGGTAAAAGAGTCCGAGATGTGAAGTACATAAGTTTCACTATCATTCCGAGCGGTTCTAGGCGCTACAGTCTGGAACCGCACGACCGCTACGGTCGCAGGTTCGAAACCTGCCCCGGGCATGGATGTGTGTGATGTCCTTAGGTTAGTTAGGTTTAAGTAGTTCTAAGTCTAGGTGACTGATGACCTCAGAAGTTCAGTCCCATAGTGCTCAGAGCCATTTGAACCATTTTTCACTATCATTATGTGGTTATGAGTCTAATGAGAGACATCATACAACGTAAATGTTGACATAACATTTCCACTGTAAGCTAGAAACAGTCGAGAAACCATCACTAACAACGACGTCTTCATCGGCTCGTCGTGACGAGAAAAACTATTCTACACTACTGGCCATTAAAATTGGTACACCAAGAATAAATGCAGATGATAAACGGGTATTCATTGGACAAATATATTATACTAGAACTTACATGTGATTACATATGATTACATGTGATCACATTTTCACGCAATTTGGGTTCATAGTTCCTGAGAAATCAGTACCCAGAGCAATCACCTCTGGCCGTAATAACGGCCTTGATACGCCTGGGCATTGAATCAAACAGAGCTTGGATGGAGTGAACAGGTACAGCTGCCCATGCAGCTTCAACACGATACCACAGTTCATCAAGAGTAATGATTGGCGTATTGTGACGAGGCAGTTGCTCGGCTACCATTGACCAGAAGTTTTCAGTTGGAGAGAGATCTGGAGAATGTGCTGGCCAGGGCAGCAGTCGAACATTTTCTGTATCCAGAAAGGCCCGTACAGTACCTGTAACATGCGGTCGTGCATCATCCTGCTAAAATGTAGGGTTTCGCAGGGATCGAATGAAGGGTAGAGCCACGGGTCGTAACGTCCACTGTTCAAACTGCCGTCAATGCGAACAAGACGTGACCGAGACGTGCAACCAATGGCACCCCATACCATCACGCCGGGTGATACGCCAGTACGGCGATCACGAATACACGCTTCCAATGTGCGATCACCGCGATGTCGCCAAACACGGATTCGACCATCATGATGCTGTAAACGGAACCTGGATTCATCCGAAAAAATGACGTTTTGCCATTCGTGCACCCAGGTTCGTCGTTGAGTACACCATCGCAGGCGCTCCTGTCTGTGATGCAGCGTCAAGGGTAACGGCAGCCATGGTCTCCGAGCTGATAGTCCATTCTGCTGCAAACTTCGTCGAACTGTTCGTACAGATGGTTGTTGTCTTGCAAACGTCCCCATCTGTTGACTCAGGGATCGAGACGTGGCTGCAGGATCCGTTACAGCCATGCGGATAAGATGCCTGTCATCTCGACGGCTAGTGATACGGGGCCGTTGGGATCCAGGAGGGCGTTCCGTATTAGTGGTGGTGGTGGTGGTTAGTGTTTAACGTCCCGTCGACAACGAGGTCATTAGAGACGGAGCGCAAGCTCGGGTTAGGGAAGGATTGGGAAGGAAATCGGCCGTGCCCTTTCAAAGGAACCATCTCGGCATTCGCCTGAAACGATTTAGGGAAATCACGGAAAACCTAAATCAGGATGGCCGGAGACGGGATTGAACCGTCGTCCTCCCGAATGCGAGTCCAGTGTGCGAACCACTGCGCCACCTCGCTCGGTCGTTCCGTATTACCCTCCTGAACCCACCTATTCCATGTTCTGCTAATAGTCATTGGATTTCGACCAACGCGAGCAGCAATGTCGCGATACGATAAACCTCAATCGCGATAGGCTACAATCCGACCTTTATCAAAGTCGGAAACGTGATGGTAGGCATTTCTCCTCCTTACACAATGCATCACAACAACGTTTCACCAGGCAACGCCGGTCAACTGCTGTTTGTGTATGAGAAATCGGTTGGAAACTTTCCTCATGTCAGCACTTTGTAGGTGTCACCACCGGCGCCAACCTTGTGTGAATGCTCTGAAAAGGTAATCATTTGCATATCACAGCATCTTCTTCTTGTCGGTTAAATTTCGCGTTTTTAGCACGTCGCCTTCGCGGTGTAGCAATTTTAATGGCCAATAGTGCAGTTGTTGTATACACGCTGTCAGCATTAATACACTAATTACACAACAGACTACACAAATGAAGCAGTGGTCAGTATTATTCCAAAAGTATAGCCACCCTGAAAAAGTGTGGTGATTTGATATATTTAATTTGTTGAAATGTATTTCTGACAAAGGCAGATCTACTTTCATTATAATGTTTCTCGAACGACGTGAACTCTTCCTCTCATAAAGCACACTTGGCTAGCTTCCCCATTTCTGTCGCACGCATTATTCCCAGCTGCTGACGATACACTGGCCATTGTGTTGTGCCATGTATCAAGTGTTTACTTTTATCAATAACGTCTGTTTCATTCTGAATCACGCATCGTCAGTTTGGCAAGGCGTAGGTGAGTAACCAGCATCAGGTACGTGCGTGTCTTTCAGCCCGAACGGTACGCACGTCATTACTTCGAAAGTGCTCAGATGAAGAAAAGGAATAAAATCCTATGGTAAGTTTCCATTCCAGTAGCTCAGTGTTAAAAATGCGATGGGTTATGGGAGTCAGACCAAATTCCAACAGAATTGGCGATTTATTTTTGTGTGAATTGTTAACCTTTTCTCATTCGAAGAAGCATCACCATTTACGGGTAATGGCTACATTTCTCTTGTTGATAGGTCTGAGGGTACTTCTTTTGCATAACACAGTGTAATTTGCACAAACTCATTTTTGCAGCAGCTATTGTGACAGAATTCTGAAACAGGGTGTCCCATTAAACAAGTAATTGACGACCAGAGAGTTCCATAGCTTACGAAAAACCTCATTGTATCGGTTTGTGGTAACATAAGAGAAGAAATTTCATGTTTGGTTTCATACTAGGAAACTCTTGTCTCACTAGCTGTCGATAACTCTCCAAGAATTATAGTCATTGGGATGATAAAATAAAGTAGAAAGTACAACTTCTGATACACTCCTGGAAATTGAATTAAGAACATCGTGAATTCATTGTCCCAGGAAGGGGAAACTTTATTGACACATTCCTGGGGTCAGATACATCACATGATCACACTGACAGAACCACAGGTACATAGACACAGGCAACAGAGCATGCACAATGTCGGCACTAGTACAGTGTATATCCACCTTTCGCAGCAATGCAGGCTGCTATTCTCCCATGGAGACGATCGTAGAGATGCTGGATGTAGTCCTGTGGAACGGCTTGCCATACGATTTCCAACTGGCGCCTCAGTTGGACCAGCGTTCGTGCTGGACGTGCAGACCGCGTGAGACGACGCTTCATCCAGTCCCAAACATGCTCAATGGGGGACAGATCCGGAGATCTTGCTGGCCAGGGTAGTTGACTTACACCTTCTAGAGCACGTTGGGTGGCACGGGATACATGCGGACGTGCATTGTCCTGTTGGAACAGCAAGTTCCCTTGCCGGTCTAGGAATGGTAGAACGATGGGTTCGATGACGGTTTGGATGTACCGTGCACTATTCAGTGTCCCCTCGACGATCACCAGTGGTGTACGGCCAGTGTAGGAGATCGCTCCCCACACCATGATGCCGGGTGTTGGCCCTGTGTGCCTCGGTCGTATGCAGTCCTGATTGTGGCGCTCAACTGCACGGCCCCAAACACGCATATGACCATCATTGGCACCAAGGCAGAAGCGACTCTCATCGCTGAAGACGACACGTCTCCATTCGTCCCTCCATTCACGCCTGTCGCGACACCAATGGAGGCGGGCTGCACGATGTTGGGGCGTGAGCGGAAGACGGCCTAACGGTGTGCGGGACCGTAGCCCAGCTTCATGGAGACGGTTGCGAATGGTCCTCGCCGGTACCCCAGGAGCAACAGTGCCCCTAATTTGCTGGGAAGTGGCGGTGCGGTCCCCTACGGCACTGCGTAGGATCCTACGGTCTTGGCGTGCATCCGTGCGTCGCTGCGGTCCGGTCCCAGGTCGACGGGCACGTGCACCTTCCGCTGACCACTGGCGACAACATCGATGTACTGTGGAGACCTCACGCCCCACGTGTTGAGCAATTCGGCGGTACGTCCACCCGGCCTCCCGCATGCCCACTATACGCCCTCGCTCAAAGTCCGTCAACTGCACATACGGTTCACGTCCACGCTGTCGCGGCATGCTACCAGTGTTAAAGACTGCGATGGAGCTCCGTATGCCACGGCAAACTGGCTGACACTGACGGCGGCGGTGCACAAATGCTGCGCAGCTAGCGCCATTCGACGGCCAACACCGCGGTTTCTGGTGTGTCCGCGTGCCGTGCGTGTGATCATTGCTTGTACAGCCCTCTCGCAGTGTCCGGAGCAAGTATGGTGGGTCTGACACACCGGTGTCAATGTGTTCTTTTTTCCATTTCCAGGAGTGTATATAGTCGTAGGTACGATTGTTCAGTGTGTTTACGAACTGGCAAGGTACTCTCCTCTTTGTGTGCCATCATTCGCCAAAATCTCGTTTCGGTGTCTCGAGAGGTTTAAGAGATACGAGGAACGTAAGAATATTTCATTCTCTTGGGCGTGAGGTCGGGAGTGAACGCGCTACATAGGATCCATTTTCTCGAGATTGGAGGCAGAATGAGACCTCCTCCCAAGTCTAAACAAAAATTCAATACGTTAGCTAAATTTCGTACGCAGCAACATATGGTGTAATACGCACCAAACGCAAAATCGTAGCGACCCCTATTTTCGATTGCAAACTTCTTGAGTTTTGCGTAGTGTTCTACTAAAATGTATACATCACAAGTGCGACCAAAACCGATATGATGGGCACTTCGCCACGAAGCTGACATATAAAGCTACAAGCAAGGCAAAAATCAAATATTTTCAATGAACAGTTTCTGAAAAATCGTTTGAGAAAGATAACAGGGTGCGCGAGCTTTGGTTCTGTCAGCGCTGAGCGTCGCCAACCGGCGCATGCGAAGTACGTGTACGCGTCGCAGTATGCGTTGGACCAGCGCGATATGTGCGGAACGTGCGCGTCGCGTTGTAGCGTCGTGTCACGTAACACGTGCTATACGCGTCTCAGTCTGCGCTTATCCTCACTCAAACGCCTGTATTCGCTGCGCCGCAAATGATATATAGCCAGGCAGCCCGCAAATGCGTTTTCGGTAAAACTAGGAAGTGAACACACGAGAACTGTATACCATCCTGGATCGGTTAGATTTCAAGGGAGTAACTATTTGTACGCCACCTGCAGTGTTGATTAAACTGAGTGGCGACTGGCGAGATTAGTTTCCAGTTGTAGGGCGAGCAATTAACTACAACGATTAGACGTCAGGGTGGGGACCTTTTTGCTTGGAACTCCCCGTCGAGGTCACCTATGAACTGCCAATAGTACTGTTTCTAATGGCACTTTTTCAGATAGGGACATCGTTATTATCATCAGAAATTTTATTATATTTTGTCCATGTGAACGTTTACTGATCATATCAATGAGTTCAAACTCTAATCTTCTATTTGTAGTCATAGTTTTTGATGTCATGAGTAAACAGCAAGCAGAAACATTTTCATTCGCTGATCACAATGAGTAACGTGGACTTGCAGACTGGAAGTTATGGCCAGTATGTTCCCCATCGCTTTCCGGCTGACAGCAAAAATAGTTTTCTGGCTCTTGTAAACGGCCTGGAATGATTTATTTGCTGCCCCATAGATGGTATTTCTGTTATTTTGTTTGTCTGGATTGAGGATAATAATAAGCTGTTGGTCGTCCGTCATCTCCCTCTCAATGCTCATTGCTGTAAGCGCCCTACAGTGACGTTTCATACTTTTGTGGTGGAGAGTGAGTATAGATTTTACGCGTGTGAGGTGGTCGTGCATTTGATATTCTGGTTGACTCTTGCTTTTCTGTCGCCACAAACCTGATAAAAGCGGAGGGATACGCCGTTAGCAGCAATACCGGTGACACTATCGTATGCCTTATGTATTCTGATGAAATATACCAGGAAGTGTTTCTGCAGTTTGTCACATTCAGTGTGGGCAAAGAACTGATGACTTTGGAATTTATGATAAAGCGCAATCGGCACGGCCTTTGATAGTGTTTGCCGGTGTTGTATCTAATTAAGTAGTAGTGTAAGAGAAGTTTTGCACAACATGGCTGCCTTCTACTTAAGATGTGACTATCGACGCCCCCTTAGGCTGGTATACTGATTAGTTATTTAGCGCAAGTGGTACCTGGTGATATCTAGCGCTGTTTTGCTGTGTGCTTTAGAATAAAGCGATCATAAGCCCTGCGACATGTAACCAGTCTGGGCTGCTCATGCTTTGGCATTCAGTGAGCGTAGAGCGTAGCGCCGTACCGCTAGGTTGCTGAGTTGGGCATTGATAGTTCTGTACTCTGTGTTGCGTCATATGATGATCCATGACCCGCATTCAGCAGCGTTTACATTTGACGTAAATTGTCAGCGGCGTTATTCTCGTAGATGAGAATACACCGAATAAATTTGGAATTAATTTACTCTGATAATTTTAACGTTGCTCCTTGTTGAAGAAAATTGATACTGATCATTCAAATTGAATTTTTACTATCATTCGATTGAAATTTAACCATTCGAGTAATGGTATATTTGCCCAATTTTGTATTTTTATTCAAATGAGAAACTGTCGATTTCCGAGTGTTTCTAAGGGCTATATAAATTTGTTAACAATGCGTTTATCATCTTTTTCATCAGACGTCATGTCCTCAATTATGAATTTTCATATATGGCAGGAAAGCTCAAACTGCTTAATTTGAGAAGAGAGACATTGCTCCTCCATAAGAAGCACTGTCGAAAGCTATATAAAGTCAAGCATTTCGTGCGGAAGTAACTCAGCGAGTGAAATGCGAGAACCTACGTTGGTGCTTTTTAATACATAGTACCGTGCATATACACAGTATGTAGGCAAACCCGACCGTTACGCAAACATACACAATGATTAGTGTGAACACTAAACCTCACTAATGCACTGCAATCGCGTGTTTTCATGATTGTTAGACGCGTGTTTTTTAGTGTAACATAGTCAGTCTTCATGTAAAGATTTATAGGTTTGCAGTCAGTGTTTGCGTACGGAACTGTACAGTACATTAGACAATGGAGCTTTACCCAGCTACATAGTTGACGAAAGTGTTCAAAAATGGCTCTGAGCACTATGGGACTCAACTGCTGAGGTCATTAGTCCCCTAGAACTTACAACTAGTTAAACCTAACTAACCTAAGGACATCACAAACATCCATGCCCGAGGCAGGATTCGAACCTGCGACCGTAGAGGTCTCGCGGTTCCAGGCTGCTGCGCCTTTAACCGCACGGCCACTTCGGCCGGCGACGAAAGTGTGTTTCGTGCACCGACAAGTAAAGAGAACCACAGTATCGAAGCACATTCCAACGAGGTAGACCTCAGAAGGTCAAAACGGGTTAGGAATGCAGGGCAAGAGGTAGCACTGTATACTGACCGAGGAGGAGAAACAACTATACGGTTGGAAGAATGAGTGCTTGCGCACATGGATGGAGAGCCCTCAATTAGCATTGAATTATCTCGCTTAACGTCTCTCACAGTAACGTGCGGAAAGGTTGAGAGCGTTCTTGAATCCAATCCCTCCAAAATTTTTATGTGAACACTCTTAAAGCAAACGTTATTGATATTCTACGTCCTTATTCTTCATGGCTATACATCTGAAACCATCTACCGCTAGAGGGCTCCAGATTATAGAGTGCAACGTGGTGGTGTGTAGTGTAATCATGTTGGTGCGTGAGAAACAGCGTGCTGTAATCGAGTTTCGAATCCGAAGAATTCATGCGCACGTGGAGCGCACTCTCGTGCAGCGTGGCAATTCCCGACCACACACGAGCGCTGCGACATCTGCAACACTGCCACGGCCTGGGTTCACCGTCATCGATCATCCTCCATAAAATCCTGACTTGGTTCCCTCCGATTTTTTATCTGTTTATAAAACTTAAAAAACACCCGTGAGGACTTCACTAATATGGTGATGAAGCGGTGTAAAGCAGAGGTGACGTTGTGGCTCGGTCGACCAATTCAGACATTCTACAGTGACAGTACCAACATACTAGCCTTTCTTTGGGAGGTACGTTTGTCTTGAGGGTGACTATGTTAAGAAATATACATATAGCTCTGAAGAATAAAGAGGTAGAACGTAAAATTACGCTTTTTTCATTTGAAAAGTTTTAAGAGTTCTTACATAAAAAAATCGGAGGCATTTGCACTTCAGCACGCCCTCGTAATAGGTGTACAGCAAATACAAACAGACGTCACGGAGAGTTCAAGCACTATAACACCTTCGGAAAATAGTTATCATGTCATTGTGGATAACTGGGTATCCGGCACTGTCTGGTCAATCATTACTTCTCTGCGGATGTGGTTTTCTCACATTAAGCCTGTTTTCATATACATATTGACGACGTTTTACACTTGGGACAAGTGTCTCAGTGTGGTAGGCGGTTGACATCCCCAGCTGCTGAGGTCTTTCACATTAAAACTCACTTAGCAACTAAAAACAAGTACTCACTGAAATTATTTCCACTATATAAACACGAGATCAGTGAACTCATTTTGCCTACTCCCACGCGACAGTTGGACAGAAAATGCGGTGGAGGTATAATATATCGGTTAACTAAAAAATGAGCAGCGCTTGTGGTGGGCGAAGTCCCGGAAGGAGGCTTCGGCAGCCGTTCAAGATAAGAAACCATTTCCCCTCTAACACTGTAGAACAGTTTCAGAGATTTACATAGATTCTGTCCACATGTGAATCTAGCGTTGATATTAACAGTGATTTATACCGGTATTCCACATAGTGTTAACTCACTTTGTAGAAAATAAACACAGAATCCAGCGCGTCTGTGCACTGTCTTGCCACTGACGCGTAAAGGACACAGCGGAAGGGTCAGTATAGCTTTGTGATTCTTGCTGTAGTTGGTTCTTGTGATATAGTGGGCTGGAGACTGCTTGCTCTTTAGTTTGGAGACCTGCAAAGGAGAGAAGTCCACGACCGCAATCCTGCGAACTAACTTTCCATGAACTTCTACCCTCAGTCCTCCTCCTCTCTGCCACGTCTCCAGAACACGAATCATTCCTTGATATGGCGTTACTGCACTTAGATATGGGGCACAAGTAAAATATTTGTTCTTAGCGCACTTCATTTAAAAATGAACGTTAATTTTATACCATTACAACACTGTTTTCAATAATTTGAGGTTCTTCATTCCCCTGCATCGCACAAATTATTAGTCCTAGAGACGAAATGAATAGAACCCACTTTACAAGAAATGTGATGTAGTTTAATTTTCCAATAGAGACCATGGTTTTCGAGTTACTCAAGAAAAACCTAAAAAAGTGGTCTCCAAAAGTAAGTCCACCCCCTGCCGGTCATGATTCTGTGTTTCTCATTGCATCCCCTCCTACCACTGCAAAAAATTTCCAGTTACACGGATTGTTTACACTACTTGACTTTTTTGGTCTTCACTGACTGGATCATACAATCCAGGCTTACACAACGTTGCATTCATTGTGATCCTCAGTATATCTATTTTATCTGAATTTTGTTGAATGAGACATGTGTACCAGTTTTGTGTACCATTTTTTCCTTAACCTGTAGGAGACTGAATGCTTCGTTACACGAGAGTCACACATAAATTATTTGTAGTGCGTAAATTACGTAGACAATGTCAGGGATTAGGTTGTCCCTGTTTCAAACGGTTAAACTTGAACTTTGTTCCATATGGTGTTGCTAGTCACCTGAATACCTTAATTCCTGTTTGTACAGCAATAATTATTGTTACTGACGCAAAATATGATCTTATATCAACATCCATACGTTATTTAGTGTACGCAAAAGACCGAAGACTGTCTAAAACTGAATTATCGGAGTGAAATAATTCGCCTTGCGCTAATTAATATTTCAGAACTGGCAATGAAGCTTAATTTTTCGTTTGACTCATGAAATCAACGCTGTAGAATCTAAAAGTCCAATATATTCTGTTCAGCCGCTAATATTTCGCCTTAGACCATTTTCGAACCAGTCGTCTGTGTGTCAGAACAGTTTGGCCTGTTAGAAGTCTATCAATCCGATTCGTACGCGTAAGCACAATAAGCTGCTCCAAAACAGAAAGGGTAAGATGTGAGAACACATTCTGTAAATGTATACATAATAATGCATCGGAGACGAGTGATAACTTATGAAATTTGTTTCACTGGCACTCTGTTTTCAAAATGTTCTCGCCCTTCTCAAGTACTTCTGTGCCCATCTCTCTTCACTGTCCCCCTACTGGGCCAAGCAGTCATAGAGCTATCTGGCTTCGTCCTTGTTTCCTGGGTCCGTCTACTGGGGTTCTTCTACTGGACTTACTAGTTGAATTAGATGCTTGAGAAGCTCAGTAATACGCTTCTTTCAGGTCTTGTTTCAATTAATATGCTCACTCACATACTTGGATCATTCTACCCTATTTATTGATTGATGTTCATGTTGTACATCTGTTGTCTGCATGACTGTATTTGTTGTACGGAAGTGGAATAGCGTGTTTTGCCAAAATTTAGGTTGAGTCCATTTACAGACAACCACTTAATGAGTATTTCTGAAATAATCTCTTATAACACTACCATCGTTTGCAAAAAGTGCCAGTTCTACTGTTGAATGGTAAGTGGGAGGTATAAGGAATAAGAGTGAACTCAAAATTGTACCCTGTGGGACTCCCTTTGCGATTTCTCTCCAGGTACTAAAATTGTCTGCTTTTTCAACGTTGTCTGCATTATTCATCACACCTTTTGCACTTTGTACAGTAGAAAGAGCCATAGTTTGGGTGTTTTTACGTTGTATCTATTAACACAAGTTGCTGGCCTGCAATTACGCCATCATGCTGGAAGTTCGTTTTTGCATTCTGTTTCTTAGCTATGAGTCAAACCGCTTGTATGTACAGCCATGAATTCCATAATTTTATCTAAGAGCATAACATGGTCTACACTGTCCGTTGCCTTACAAATAGAAACAATTTTTTATTTACAGCTTGTAATATTTGGTGGGTGAATGTGAAAACAGCATTCTCAGATGAGTAACACTTCTGGAATAGACTCTGTGATATGTTAAGCAAATTGTTTCTACTTAAATGTGAGACGGCTCTTGAGTATATTACTTTTCAAATATTCTGAAAAAAAACTATGTCATCAGGGAAAATGAACAATAAATTTTTATTTCCTTGTTGATTTATTGTCATTTTCTCGTGCACCCATTTTCCCTTAGATTCCTTGTACCACCTAGTTTCTATTCCAACGTGACTTATATTTCTGTATGCCCATCTTCCCCTGAACATTTTTGTTGTGTTTCTTCTGTTACCATACGTGTTTCATAGTCACCTTCCTGACACATACTCTTGTTTCTCCAGCTTCTTTAAGTGGCATTCCTGGAGATTTCGCTTACTCTTCAACTGAACTGCCTGTTTTGGCATTCATTATTAAATATCTGCAGCATTCGATAACTTCAAACGCAGTTCACCTTTCCTCAGTAATTCAGCACCTTATTTCTTCCCACATTAATCAATCCAGGTGATTCCCTTACACATCACTGTACTCTTCATGATCACTAAATTGTGATCCGGGTCTATGTCTGCTCCTGCGGAGGCTTTTAAATCCAACATCTGATTTTTGAATCTCTGTCTGAACATGATATAATCCAGCTGGAATCTCCACGTGTTTGTCGTACTATTCCACATGTATGACTTCCTCTTGCGATTTTTTAACAGTGTAATCGCGATTACTACATGAAACTTAGTGCACAATTCAATTAATACTTCTCTCATTGCTGCTACCAAGCCCATATTTTCCCATAAATATGCCTTCTACTCCTTTCCAAGTTACAGCATTCCAGTCCCCACTATTATTTATTATCATTTCCTCTCACATGGTAAGTTATACTCTCAATACCCTTGTATACCTTTCTTATGTCTCTCTTTTCTGCTTGCGACGTGACATAACTACCGTTATTGGCGTTGTGTTAATATCGATTCTGACGAGAAGTACCCTTTCACTGAACTGTTCACAGTAACTAACTCTGTCCTGCGTTTCTATTTCTTCTAGTCCCACTACTCTGTTTTCTGCTACTGTTGATTTTGCTCTATATTCATCTGACTAGAAAACCTTGTCTTTGAATTTCACTTGACTGGCCCTGATATGAGCATTTGCCCTCCACTTTTCAAATTTTCTAGCTTGCATACCATTTAAAAAATTCTGAAATTCCACCCTCTGACTCATAGGATGTTACCCTTTCCTTGGTTACTGAATCTGTGTCTCATGGCATATTCCACTGGGTGACTGCCCATGAAGATCAGATTTAGGGATCAACCTGAAATCTTTTGCTAATGGAAGAATGACCATTCCACTTTGCGAAATAAATGCCACATATCCTGTCGATAGACATTATGTCTTTAATCCAGAGGTTTCCTTTGCCTTTTATATCTTGCTGATTCTATCGCTTTGTAGGGGCATTTCCCTAAGATCAAGAAGTTGCACTGAAACATGGTTGGCTTCTCTGTCCTCTTTGACAAGGCCTTTGGTAGAACGAGGGTGAGACCTGGCAGTGGACGTCTTCGACCGCCATTACCGAAAATACTCGATGTTAAAATAAAGCTATTTACCTGCAGACTATTTTCCTTTGCTTTTCGAGTTAACATAATCAGTTTGCGGTTCTGTATAATGCTGTTACATAGCTGCTTCTGGAGTTTTCGCTGGTGATGCCGTGCCAGCCAGTGCTCCAGCCTTCGTTAGAAATTGGACGGAGCCAGCTGCTGCTGCTATAATCTGATAGTGGGCAGAGGGAGCCACGTTGCCTCAAAGGCTCGCCTCGGGTTGCCTACCTGCAGGCGGCCGGTCCCTGCTGTGCGGTCCCTGCTGGCCTTGGGTCCGCAGCAGCAGCTGCCGGCAACCACGGCCCATAAAGCAGGCCTGCGTCTGCGTACCTCCGGTCCTCCCCCCGCCCCAACCCACCACTGCACGCAGTCTGCTGACGCCGTCAACGGTATTGGTTCGCGGACGACAAGGTCCCGTCTTTACGTCCAGTTATGACGGGCAGCGCATCAGTCATGTTGTGTCTGCAAGACTGGAGCAAAATTGCCTTGTCTTGCTTTGTAAATTGTGCGTGTGCGATGTTCTATGAATTGCATCCTATATCCCACTGAACTGATAAATATATGAATTTTCATTCTAAGTAATGGCTCTTGCTCACAATCTACTGAAGAGGAAATGTTCTGGTAAGCTAAGAGCGGAACCAATTGGAATCAATTGCAACAACTGAGTTTAGCCTACTTTCGAGAAAAAGAGCCAATAAATTAACAATGAAGTCAGTACGAAACCAAATACAGCAGTGAAGTCATCCCAAATATATTTTGAGAGGAAGCCCATTTAAATGAAAAAAACCATGTCAGCAGGGGAAATGAACAATAATTTTTTATGTTAATTGAATCTTCTGGTGGTTGCTTGTAGAACAGCATTACAACAAAAAAAATATCTGTAGTTTGCTTCTCTTCTAACATATTAATTTTTTGTGTTAACTGCTGTTCGGCTTACAAGGCCATCATCGGGCATCTGAACTGGTTGACACAATGAAATAATAATGTAGAACAAAAGCAAACTAGCGTTTTTAATTTATTAATAATTATTTAATTCTTTCTTGTCACCTTTCTTATAAAGAGGCTTAAAGTTCCATATTTTAACCTGCATGAACAAATTCCTTTGCCATTGATGCATTACATAAGTAACTAACTCATTACTTGTCAAGTTGAAACAATTTCTTAGAATTCTGCTTGAAATTAATTCAACACCAAGCCTCTTGTTTTCAGACCTTTTGCAATTCTAATAATTTCAGTGACTTGTGTTGGTGGTACTTCTCGTTGCTTAAAGGTTTGCAGAATCGCAGTTCTAATACATTCTCTTGCTCCTTCACCTGCACCATTTCATCATAATTTTGCTGGTACATTTAGAAAGTAATTGTTGAAAGTACTTGCAAGTTGTGCATTATATGCCACAATGCTGTCATTAAGTTTGATTGTTATGGTATCTTGTTCACTAACAGCCTGCCCTGTCTCCCATTTGACACTATCCCTTTCAGTTTTAATCTTTTATCTGCATTATTAGTTTCCTTAAGATTGAGCATTCTTCTGCACATTTTTAATGACTTTCCCTAAAATGTAGCAGTATTTTCCAGTTCACAAATAATGTCAAATTTTGACTTGTCTTCATAAAAATTTCCCTTGTCTTCTTACATAAGATTTTAAATCCCTTACTTTTGCATTGCTTATTTATTTTCTTAGTAGTTCTTCTGGATATCTTTTAAGGAAAGATGCTTTCAAATATTGATATAAGTTTACAATGAAATAAACTGAATCTAACATTAGCATTCTTTCTATATGTACCTCTTCCATATCTTCAATTTAAGCTGCTCTTAAAAATTGTACCCTGTTCTCATTAATAAGCCTCACTGCTTTCTATGAATCAGCATTAGGGATGTAAAGTGTATTATTTATTCCCATAAATTGTGCATCGTGATCAGAAAGTCTAATAACAACTATGTAACCATTAATTGTTTCAATCTCAGCACTGTCTACAAAAATGTTATGAATCTGGGTCATCCTATCTTGCATGAAAAATTAATCACTGAAATAGGACTGAAACACTCAGATAATGATTCTCAATACTTTTTTCCTGTACCTATCTTCCAAAATGTCTACACAGGAGTTTCCACCATCTACTAACTGTATTAAAGGTTTCCTTGCTGGGTCTGCATGAATTGTGTGTATTTTTAGTATCGAATTTCTTTCAGCGTTGTTTCTTATTTGTAGGTACATGGGATACGCTCCCAATAATACAGATTGTCCATAAGGGTCCTCCACCTTTACATACAATTGTAGCCTGCAAACTATTCGGGATATAGAATCGAGTATTTGTGGCGTTTAGCAATTCTAAAAATGTATTTCAAGAGAGCTCAGTCCGTAGCTCGTGAAACAGCAAGGCGATATTTGAATTCTGATTATTCACAGCTTGCAGGTGATTATTCACAGGCTGCATCGTCAAAAGTGCTGATTGCTTCATTCATTCGTGCATGTAGGGTAGCAAATTCATTGACTACAGGGTACATGCAGTCTCTGACGCAACCCAACAAAAGAAGTGTTCTGGTTGCACATCAGGAGAGAGCGAGGGCCATGCAATGTGATCATTACGGACCATCTACCATTCAGGAAACGTCGCACTGAGTACATCCAACACATTCGAACTCCGATCTGGGGGTATATTGCCTTGCTGTAAGATGACGGACGTTTGGAGCTATTCGATCTGGGGTAGCACGAACTTTTCGAACATACCTAGGTAAATATTCCTCTTTGTGGACATCTCTGCGAAGAGAAATGGGCTCGTCACCTCATCGTGCATAGGCTGAACCCTACTTTAACTTCGGGTTATGATGGGTGTGTTCATACTTGCTGTGTGTGTTTCTCCTCCAGTCATCGGGAGTCATATCGAAGCGGGGCTCACCACTCAAGACAGTTCTACGCCCGTCAATCAGATTCCAGGTCGAAATTTTGTGCGGCTGTGGGATACCAACCAGACGCCCGCCATACAGTCCAGTAACTAACAGTGATAGTCTGGGGCGCTACTTCTTTTCATAGCAGGACCTTTTTGGTTGTCGTCCGTGGTCTCTTACAACATAACTGTACATCGAAGATACTCTACACCCTGTTTCGTAGGCCTTTGTAGGAAGCCATCCTGGTCTTTCATTTCAACAAGATAATGACCGCCAGCATACGGCGAGAGTTTCTACAGCTTCTCTTCGTGCTTGCCAAACGCTACCTCGACCAGCAAGGTCACTGGATCTCCATGGAAGTGAGAAAGTTTGGAGTATAATGCGTGTGGCCCTCTCACTATATTGGGATATGGATGATCTAACGTGCCAGCTGGGCAGAATTCGGCACGTTATCTCCTCAGGACGACATCAAACAACCCAAATAGTACCAAGTCGAATAACTGCTGGAATAAGGGCCAGTGGTGGACCAACGCGTTGTTGACTTCCTAATATTATAGCTTGTCCTCTTGAATTAATCATCCTACTTTTCTGAAATTGAAATCAGTTTTTTGGCAGAACATGTAAGTCACATATGACGATTTCCGTTCGATTCGGATAACTAATTCGTGCTGACTCGTTTTTTACGTCTTACAGTGCACGTTCAGAGGCAAATTAAAACTGGTTGTACCGAAATATATATGGCTGAAATGCTCAGTGTTTTTCAGAATCTCTTGTGGCTGTTTGCTAAGTCTATCTAATTGTTAGGGGAATATATTACCTTGATCCCAAGCGCTATGAGTCTGAATAAAATATAAAACTGACTGCAGAATCGTTCTTTGATTAATTAAGATGCCTGACGAAAAATCCTTGAAAATAACATTTTCACCAGCGCAAAATACATCACTGGGCACAAAACAAGCATCTAACTGCTTGATGTTAGTACGGCCGCCATTGCGCGGGAACTTTAATTAAACAGTTAACTAAATATTGGAATTCCGAATATATTTTCCTAGTTTTCAGGCCTCTGTTTCAAAATTTCATTTAAATCACTTGAAGAGAATTTGAATTTTACAGACACACACACAATCCTCATCAGTTCGTCTGTAGTTCATAATATACATACTGGTATCTTCAGGTTGTCAGTGGAAAAATCGATCACTTTTCTGTGCTCCCTGAGTCTGCCTTTGGTCCATAAAAATATACATTTCTGTTCAATTGTGGCTGCACGAATCAGCAAATAATGCGTCCTCTATAAAACAAAGTGTGCTGTGGATGACATTTGCAATTTGTTAAATATTTTAACCTCCCTGTGTCTGATATTGTCCCATATGTAATTTCTCTTTCATTTTAGCATGAAAATTTATATTTTTTAACGATGCCTAATCTTTCGTTGACGACACATCGTCGGTAGTTAATAAATCATTCTGCTTGTTTCTTTGCTCAATTTACACAATTTCCAATATTTTGAACTTACAACAATATATCTGCACAAAATAATTTTCTATAAATTATTTACGTTAGGGGTCCGCCTCGTTTAATTTGCTTATAAAAATGACATTCTTAGTGCTCTTTCCAATTACTTGTGACGTATAGACCTTTAGCTATCTGAATTACACTATCATCATTCTTATGGATTAAGTGTACTTCATATGTTTACAGTTTCAACACACAATAATTTTAGTCCTGTTCTGTAATTTTTCGATACACACTTTGTACATTCGTCTGTACTGTCATATATTGTGTCAAGCGCAAGAGTTCCTTATTTCCAAACTAAATATCTCGAGCACTTAGATCGATAGCTGTGTGCAACTAAAGGAATGTTTTCAGAATTTTATACAGAAGTTATACTTCGAGATAGTTCTAAAACCTGCTAACAGATGGCACTGTTCGCTGTGCAGTGCGCATAGATCTATGTATATAACTAAACTTGTCCTCTGCAACCAGTCTTTGCATTCAAAGGACAGTCTTTCCGAAATGTCCACCACCATCCATAGCACGGACGTGGCGTAAACGAACAATAAAACTCGACATCGCAATCTGTTGTGTCTCATCGGAAATGGTTCCAGATATTATGAGAGATCGCCGATTTAAGTTCGTCCAGCATGGTGGGATGGTTCTGGTAGTATCTTTCAGTATGACCCACATAAAATTGTCACAAGGGGTGAGATCAGGAGAATAAAGAGGCCAATCCCTCCCTGCCTCAATAAATTTGTAATAATCTAACGCAGTGACTGTATTATCGATGGATTCACCAAGAAATTGTAACATACGTTTAGTGCGAAGTGCGCTGTCCCCATCTTGCATGAACTACTCGGTGCCTGATCGATCCTCTAACGCTAACTGCGCAGCGGCAAATCATTCAAAAACTGCATATCGTTCACTACCGATCGTTTCCCGATGAAAACAAAGCCAATAAGGTTTTCGCTGCATATGGCAGCCGTCAACACGCAACAGAAATAAATTTAGACAGATGTATATGTCTTAGACCACTGTTAACCGCTTTCTAATCAGCGCCCACTTGTTGCCTTGAGAACTGTCCAGCACCATACCAAGTCTTCCCATTCCTAATGCACTTAAAACTTACTTGTTATAAAAAAAAATCTCCTGTATACGAAGTAATTTCACTATGACAGCTGTAAAAATTAAAGGTTTTTATGTATAATACATTTATGCAATGATTAATTAAATTCAGCAATATTTTTAACAACTTACACAGAATTATCCAAAGTTCATTTTTTGAAAACTAAACAGTAATTTTTGTAATAATGAACCCATTTTTGTAATGTTTGATATTCTTACTGTTAGTGTTAATGTGACCAAAGAGGTGGTTTCAAAACCTAAATAATTAATGCCCATGTAAATTATGGATAAGATAATAATTAGTTTCTATTGAGAATAGAAGAAATGAATAATTAAAACTTTTATTATTAACTCATAGAAACGTGAAGAGCATAGGAATTCTTCACTTTCAGTCAGAAATGTTCAATGTCGTATTAAAAAAAATGTGTTGGGGTTTCACACTGAAATTTCAAGTAAATCAACGTTTCTTGAAACTTTTCATGAATTTCTCCTGCGTCTACTGAAAATAGACTGAGTACCTACATAAGTATATGAATGCTGCATTCTTCATAAAATGTAGTTTGCATATCTTTGGACTGTTCGAAGTGCGCGGAAAAGAATTCAAATGTGCGTCTGGAAGTTTGTCTCCTTCTTTGTGTGGTCTTTATTGATGATACTAAGTTACAGAGAAAATAGACTTTAAATGTGGACTGTTTTGAGACCACATATGAGAATGCTACAGTGTCAAATCATTGTTTGGTTTAACTTCATAGATGTGTTTCTTTCATTTTATTGCTACCATTAGGTGTAAGAGAAGGAGAACCTACACTCATCTTCAGAAAATGCGGAATACCTTGAACGACTAGAGATAGGATGTTCATATTCAGAAGACATGTACGTTAGCATGTTCTACAGAAATGGTTAGTGTTTGAACTATGTCGGCTGGTGTTTTCAAGAACAACGCCGATATCGAGGCGGAACACCACCTACCGGTAAAATGTGCCTGCGGTACTCGTTGTCCCTATAAACCGAAGGTAATGGATCAGTGTGCCCTGAGCAACGTGCAGGATGCCTCGCAGACGTATGAGCGAAATGTACCGTCAGATCAATGAGTTTGAAAGAGGGCGCGTTATTGGCATGAGAGAATGTGATGCATCCATCTGAGAAATTGTTGCTCGTGTGGGACGAAATGTTTCGGCCAGTGCATCGGGTGCGTGCAGAATGGTTCACGGAAGGCCACAGAACATAACGAGATGGGTCAGGTCGCATCATCCAGACCAACCACCGAGAAGATCGACGTCTCATCCGAATGGTACTGCAAGATAGATCTGCGTCCTCCTCAGCTCTGGCGCTACAGTGGAATGGAGTAATAATCGTACACTATCATGAGTGACAGTGTGTCACTTTTTAATACGGCGTAGGATACGTGTGCGTCATACACTTTTCCACCTACCTTTGACGAATCTGTAGAAACATTCTAGACGGCGACGCTCTATGGAACGACGTCGCTGGGGACAGGAATCAGGTAGCGTTTTCGGACGACCTCAGGTTGTGTTTGTTTGAAAATGATTGCCGCATTTTGGGTCGCCGCTGACGAAGGAAGGGGCATCATAGTGACTGCATTTGTACAAGACATACAGTGTCAACTCAAGCCCTTATGGTGTGGGGCGCTATTGGGTACAATCATATATCACAGTTGGTTGATTTCGAGGGAACTGTGGTCACTGTGACCTAACTGAGTGACGTTCTGCGACCCGTTCCGCTCGCTTTCTGCGCAACATACCGGACAATGCACGACGAGATGTTTCGGCACGAACACTAGCCTTCTTGGTGGCACAGAATGTCAGTCTTCAGCTCCGACATGCAAGATCACCAGACCTGTCGTCAGTCGAAACGTGTGGGATATGGTGAAACGACAGGTGCAGCACTGTGACCCAATGCCAACCACCACAGGACAATTTTGGAACCAGGTGAATCCAGCGGTTATGGCTATACCACAGGACGCCATTCGCGCCTTATACGCTCCGATGCCATCACGCATGTAACAAGTTATCAGGGATCATGGCAGACCCTGTGCCTACTAGAGAATGGGACATATGCTAATCGTTTCTTCAGAATATACTGCACATGCCCTGTGAATATCAACGTCCTTTCTTAGTCATTCAAGGTGTTCTGTTTCTTTCTGAACATGAGAGTACGTTTTGCATCTCACAACTGATCTGATACAAGCATTGTTTAGTTAACAACAACGGGACAAATAATTTCTGAAAAATATGGCATAAATGATTCATATCATTAGCATACATGTGTACACGTATAATTCTTATTTTAGAGAAATTCTTAAATTTTGTAGCAGTTATATCAATTATGTCGTTTAATTTCCACAATTTACACTAAAAGCAGTTCAAATTATATGTAACTTAGTACAAAGAAAGTGTACTGCATGGAGTCCTAAAAATAATTTATGTTGTTTAAGGAAAATACACTCCTGGAAATGGAAAATAGAACACATTGACACCGGTGTGTCAGACCCACCATACTTGCTCCGGACACTGCGAGAGGGCTGTACAAGCAATGATCACACGCACGGCACAGCGGACACACCAGGAACCGCGGTGTTGGCCGTCGAATGGCGCTAGCTGCGCAGCATTTGTGCACCGCCGCCGTCAGTGTCAGCCAGTTTGCCGTGGCATACGGAGCTCCATCGCAGTCTTTAACACTGGTAGCATGGCGCGACAGCGTGGACGTGAACCGTATGTGCAGTTGACGGAATTTGAGCGAGGGCGTATAGTGGGCATGCGGGAGGCCGGGTGGACGTACCGCCGAATTGCTCAACACGTGGGGCGTGAGGACTCCACAGTACATCGATGTTGTCGCCAGTGGTCGGCGGAAGGTGCACGTGCCCGTCGACCTGGGACCGGACCGCAGCGACGCACGGATGCACGCCAAGACCGTAGGATCCTACGCAGTGCCGTAGGGGACCGCACCGCCACTTCCCAGCAAATTAGGGACACTGTTGCTCCTGGGGTATCGGCGAGGACCATTCGCAACCGTCTCCATGAAGCTGGGCTACGGTCCCGCACACCGTTAGGCCGTTTTCCGCTCACGCCCCAACATCGTGCAGCCCGCCTCCAGTGGTGTCGCGACAGGCGTGAATGGAGGGACGAATGGAGACGTGTCGTCTTCAGCGATGAGAGTCGCTTCTGCCTTGGTGCCAATGATGGTCGTATGCGTGTTTGGCGCCGTGCAGGTGAGCGCCACAATCAGGACTGCATACGACCGAGGCACACAGGGCCAACACCCGGCATCATGGTGTGGGGAGCGATCTCCTACACTGGCCGTACACCACTGGTGATCGTCGAGGGGACACTGAATAGTGCACGGTACATCCAAACCGTCATCGAACCCATCGTTCTACCATTCCTAGACCGGCAAGGGAACTTGCTGTTCCAACAGGACAATGCACGTCCGCATGTATCCCGTGCCACCCAACGTGCTCTAGATCTGTCCCCCATTGAGCATGTTTGGGACTGGATGAAGCGTCGTCTCACGTGGTCTGCACGTCCAGCACGAAGGCTGGTCCAACTGAGGCGCCAGGTGGAAATGGCATGGCAAGCCGTTCCACAGGACTACATCCAGCATCTCTACGATCGTCTCCATGGGAGAATAGCAGCCTGCATTGCTGTGAAAGGTGGATATACACTGTACTAGTGCCGACATTGTGCATGCTCTGTTGCCTGTGTCTATGTGCCTGTGGTTCTGTCAGTGTGATCATGTGATGTATCTGACCACAGGAATGTGTCAATAAAGTTTCCCCTTCCTGGGACAATGAATTCACGGTGTTCTTATTTCAATTTCCAGGAGTGTATGTCCCTAGGATGTGCACTGCCAAAATCGGCCTTCTTTTCATTGTATTATATTATTCTTAATTCCTTGTTTGATGTTAATAATATGAGGATATATTGATGTTGCATCTTCCCGACATAGCGTCCGTGGAACGGCGACTATTACTATACTGAAAAAGCGTATGTGTTTAGTCTACAGTCTAATTTTTTATTTCGCCTAAAGGCCACCGGTTCCGCACACGGTGCCCTCCTCAGGCCATAGCCTGGCTCGCAGTCGTCATGTTTGCTTCCCATGTAGGTGTCATATACTCACACACCTACTTCCGAAGCAAACGTCGCGCCAGGGGATGGCCTGAGGATGGTATCATGTACGAAACCGGTGGCTAATAGGCGAAATAAATAAAATCAGACTGTAGACTACAAAAACATACGCTTTTTCAATGCTGATGATTAAACTATGCATTCCAATTTGTAAAACCGTGTAGTTCTTGTATTTCAGTAGAGTAAAAAATTTAGTTTAGAAAATAAAAGAACTGTCTCTAAATGTTGATTCACCATGTTACTTTGTAAGCTCTGTGTTTTTAAGCCATCTAAGCCTTTTCTTCTGTGTTAAAGGCCATACTGTCAGTTCTTATCGGAACTGTGTCATTAGCTGAAGGTCTTGATTTACGTGTACATACGTTATTCACCAGCATTCTATTGAAAATTTCCTAAACTGTGGATAATAAAAGTCGCCAAGATTTTGTCGTACAGCGTCGGAAAATAAAACTGGGTTCCGTACTTTGTTAGAATGCAGTTTTCGAAAGCGACCACTTCATCTGGAACACTTTATAATTTAATTAGTTAATATCTTCTTATAGATGAGGCATTACTGGTTGTTGCCGATTTGAAGGTGAGAGGCTGGCACATGTCCAGTATAATATTGATTACACTTCTTTACTCAATGTTCCCCAAGTACTCTGGGCATCCAACATAAATGTGGCAGGAAGAGGAGCCCCTACAAAAGAAAACAGTGGCTGTTACTAAGCTAGCTTGCTTACACACAGTAGCAATACAGCCTCGTCACAGGGCCAAATAGGTGTAGTGAAACTAGAACAGAAATTATTTTAAAAATAGTGTCATAGTTTACAATACCTATTAATGTAAAGTATAGTTTGCGTAACTTGAGTGTGAATTGGTTGCTTGGCAATGTAGTTAAGAAGTTCATTGGTATATTTGAACATTGATATAGTCCTGAATTCACTGAACGATGACGAGTATCTCTTGAATAATATCTGGTTCGGCTCTTCCGTGTGGCGACTGAAGAGAATAGGTGATGCAGTCTTAAGGTATGGTGTGGTCACTGTGGAACTAACTGTTGATAAACTCTGAATGAGTGGAGCCATTCATCCACTTATATCCGCCTCTGACGGATAGATGCCCATTTGAGAACTATTTTTGTGATATTACGCTAAAATATGATATGGCGTTTAACCATTAAATATGTTGCACCTCTCTGGAAGCTGGCCTTGACGTGTGAGACCTCTCTCTGCATCGCTGTGTACCGTACCTACCGGCGGACACAGCACTCACAAGGGAGCCATCACAACTGTTAGTCACGGAATTTGATGATTCTTAAGTATGTTTTAGAGGGTCCTGTACTGACTATCTGGTTAATAATAATAATGAGCGTATGGCATTCGCGGCCGGGAGACCCCTCGCGGAGCGGTTCGGCCGCCGATCCACAAGTTCTTTAACGCTACTACGGCGACTTGCCAGCGAATGAGGATGAAATGATGATGAAAGACACACAACACCCAGTCATATGGAGGCAGAGAGAGTCCCCGACCCCGCCGGGAATCGAACCAGGGACCCCGTGCGCTGGAAGCGAGAACGCTACCGCAAGACCACCAGCCGCGGACTCTATCTCGTTAACGGCTGTTCATGCATGTCCGCTAGTTTTCGAGAAAGCCAATGTTGATGTTTATGCGCGCGTCCTACTCTCGTTTGCGGAAAACATGTTTTGGCAAAGTCAACGTAATGCAGTGGTTAAGGTTTAAGGTTACTACGCTCGTGTTACAGAATATCGTTAAATGTTATATGTCATGCAAAATTATACAAAAACAGTAATATTCGCAATGGTAATTTTAGTAATAAATCAGTCATTACAGCAAACTTTCTTCAAAAGTTTATTCCATTTGTAGTTCGTAGATAAAATGTCAAATATTTTGTCAACGGTCCCTTCTTGCATCAGCAGATACACCGAAAGAAAGACTGCTTCACTATTTGAACCTTCTTACAAACACACATATGAGCGAGATTTCGGCTAATCCCACTGAAACTGCAGGTGCGATCTCTAGAGCAATAGAATATCTGTTGACCGAAAGACGAATCAACATAGTCGATGATTCGGACGGGACATCGGACCTCACGATATACGACGCCGTCGGCACACGGGGCGAGCTGGTTAGCGTGATCTGCTCTCTCAGCACTCGCCAATGGCCGTTGTAACCTTTAGTTGGCTCGCAAACCACACAGTTTCTTTCCGAGAATGGACGAGCTTAAAATAGCTGATCTCTGCCAGCGACTACCGAAGAAGAGCGGAGAATATCGCGAAGACTCTGGATTCGTGCAAGACTTAGTAGCGAATTTCTGGTAGGGTGACACTACATAATGGTACACAACGATCTTACGTACGTACTAGTAAAAGTTATTCATAAACTTGGTAGAATTTTTACCCCATTTTCAGTTTTAAATTGAATATACATCGAAGAAGCAAAGCGAGTGTACAGCACGCGTATTCATATAGAGAGATATACACTCCTGGAAATGGAAAAAAGAACACATTGACACCGGTGTGTCAGACCCACCATACTTGCTCCGGACACTGCGAGAGGGCTGTACAAGCAATGATCACACGCACGGCACAGCGGACACACCAGGAACCGCGGTGTTGGCCGTCGAATGGCGCTAGCTGCGCAGCATTTGTGCACCGCCGCCGTCAGTGTCAGCCAGTTTGCCGTGGCATACGGAGCTCCATCGCAGTCTTTAACACTGGTAGCATGCCGCGACAGCGTTGACGTGAACCGTATGTGCAGTTGACGGACTTTGAGCGAGGGCGTATAGTGGGCATGCGGGAGGCCGGGTGGACGTACCGCCGAATTGCTCAACACGTGGGGCGTGAGGTCTCCACAGTACATCGATGTTGTCGCCAGTGGTCGGCGGAAGGTGCACGTGCCCGTCGACCGGGACCAGACCGCAGCGACGCACGGATGCACGCCAAGACAATAGGATCCTACGCAGTGCCGTAGGGGACCGCACCGCCACTTCCCAGCAAATTAGGGACACTGTTGCTCCTGGGGTATCGGCGAGGACCATTCGCAACCGTCTCCATGAAGCTGGGCTACGGTCCCGCACACCGTTAGGCCGTCCTCCGCTCACGCCCCAACATCGTGCAGCCCGCCTCCAGTGGTGTCGCGACAGGCGTGAATGGAGGGACGAATGGAGACGTGTCGTCTTCAGCGATGAGAGTCGCTTCTGCCTTGGTGCCAATGATGGTCGTATGCGTGTTTGGTACCATGCGGGTGAGCGCCACAATCAGGACTGCATACGACCGAGGCACACAGGGCCAACACCCGGCATCATGGTGTGGGGAGCGATCTCCTACACTGGCCGTACACCACTGGTGATCGTCGAGAGGACACTGAATAGTGCATGGTACATCCAAACCGTCATCGAACCCATCGTTCTACCATTCCTAGACCGGCAAGGGAACTTGCTGTTCCAACAGGACAATGCACGTCCGCATGTATCCCGTGCCACCCAACGTGCTCTAGAAGGTGTAAGTCAACTACCCTGGCCAGCAAGATCTCCGGATCTGTCCCCCATTGAGCATGTTTGGGACTGGATGAAGCGTCGTCTCACGCGGTCTGCACGTCCAGCACGAACGCTGGTCCAACTGAGGCGCCAGGTGGAAATGGCATGGCAAGCCGTTCCACAGGACTACATCCAGCATCTCTACGATCGTCTCCATGGGAGAATAGCAGCCTGCATTGCTGCGAAAGGTGGATATACACTGTACAAGTGCCGACATTGTGCATGCTCTGTTGCCTGTGTCTATGAGCCTGTGGTTCTGTCAGTGTGATCATGTGATGTATCTGACCCCAGGAATGTGTCAATAAAGTTTCCCCTTCCTGGGACAATGAATTCACGGTGTTCTTATTTCAATTTCCAGGAGTGTATAAGCAATCAGAATACGGAGCTGCGGTCGGCAACACCTATATAAGACAACAAGTGTCGGAAGCAGTAGTTACTTCGATTACTGCTGCTACAATGGCAGGTTATCAAGATTTAAGGGAGTTTTGATCGTGGTGTTATAATCGGCGAACGAACTATGGGACACAGCATCTCCGAGGTAGCAATGAAGTGGGGATTTTCCCGTACACCCATTTTGCGAATGTACCGTGAATATCTGTAATCCGGTAAAACACCAAATCACCGACATTGCTGCAGCCGGAAAAAGATACTGCAAGAACGGGACCAACGCCGACTGAAGAGAGTCGTTCAACGTGACAGCAGTGCAACACTTTCTCAAATTGTTGCAGATTTGAATGCTGGGCCATCAACAAGTGTCACCGTACAAAATATTCAACGAAACATCATCGATATGGGCTTTCGGAGCCGAAGGCTCACTGGTGTACCTTTGATGACTGCACGACACAAAGCCTTACGACTCGCCACTGTCCATCTACACCGACATTTGACTGTTGATGACTGGAAACGTGTTGCCTTGACTGACGAGTCTCGTTTCAAAGCCGGCCGGTGTGACCGAGCGGTTCTAGGCGCTTCAGTCCGGAACCGCGCGACCGCTACGGTTGCAGGTTCGAATCCTGCCTCGGGCATGGATGTGTGTGTTGTCCTTAGGTTAGTTCGGTTTAAGTAGTTCTAAGTTCTAGGGGACTTATGACCTCAGCAGTTGAGTCCCATAGAGCTCAGAGCCATTTGAACCATTTTGTAAAATTAGCGGAACAGGTCGTTCACTTGCGGATCTGTACACTTCTCACGGCGTTTGTGGTGTGAACTGCATTCCTGCTGGAACATGCCGTTCGGTACCTTGATCATGAATGGTAATACAACAGGGTTTACCATTCCGAACGGCAAACGACTCATGGCAAGTTGAGTCTCAACCCACCATCTAGCAACTTGTTCGTGATGGTTCGTTTTGAAACTGTAACTGCAATATCTGCCCGGAAATCAGCTTTTGTGATCCATCTTTCGTCAGAACCGGTCAAACAAGCTTAGGTACGATCTTTCCATGGTCTAGACTTTCTGAAAGAACCTGTTCGTGGCACATTGTGGTCCTGAATCCATTACGACACCAGTCCTCGTGCAGTGATTACACTATAACCAACTGACTGCACGATCTGTCTGTCGCGCTTATGATTTGCCATTTATCGAAAAGATGCCGATAAGCTGCCTGCGCACTCCCTCTGGGCAATTTGCGTTGTGGTCTCTTCTTGAATATTTCCAGTAATGTGAGGCACCCCATAACCATTTGATTTCATACCATTCTTCGTAAGTATGAAAATTTATTCTGCGTTGAGATATATGTAGGTTTCGTTCTAAACAAAAGCCCGGCCCCATCAGCCTATTCTTAGAACCACAGCTCCTGTGAATATACCATTATATTGTGCTCATTTGTTGACCAGGGTTGCAACACCTTCAACGACTCACCCCAACTATTCTGTGAAAAGCAAGGCTAAGTCACATCCTACTAAACCAGAACTCAGTCTGCCAGTCCAAAAAATGGTTCAAATGGCTCTGAGCACTATGGGACTCAACTGCTGAGGTCATTAGTCCCCTAGAACTTAGAACTAGTTAAACCTAACTAACCTAAGGACATCATAAACATCCATGCCCGAGGAAGGATTCGAACCTGCGACCGTAGCGGCCTTGCGGTTCCAGACTGCAGCGCCTGTAACCGCACGGCCACTTCGGCCGGCGCAGTCTGCCAGTCCGTTCCATTGATACCATCATTCACCTCTAAATCCCCTACTCCCAGCATTATAAAATTCATGACAATCATCTCCCAAAGCGTTCACTCATTCCAACATCCATACACCCTCAACCAAATGTCCCATGGTGCCTGCTCCACCTTCTGTCTCAACACCCAGGTTACCTACTCCACCTTGTCTTTACTCGTCTTGACACTCTTGCCTGAACGTACTGTAGTCCTCAACCATACAAACCTCTCTTATAACGCGACAGCGCTACAAGGTCTTGTACCACAACATCCACTACCAAACCCACCAATAACGCATACCCTGACTCAACACTATGTCCATAACTTCATCCCTAATGAAACGATCCTCCGTCACTAGCTCATCATCCGAGCGAACTCATTATCTGTGCCATGTACATTTCACTTAACCATCCCCTATGACTTTCTCACCTGCATACGCCATACCTTTTGCACCTACATTATTGACGCTTAGCTCGACATCTGCAGCACATCCCACACAGAACTCCAGTAGTCACGTCTGTTTACTGGCTCCTTCCAAAGCGAAATTGTTCTTATCGCACGTATCACACCTGTCCTGAGAGCAACACCACCCAGATGTCGTCCGAGTATCTGCCAGCACACTTGGACACCTCACTGCAGAATTCCTCAGTGTGATTGGAAGTGATCATCTACCTGTATTCTTTGCCATCCTCTTACACTCATCCTCATCCCCATGCACCAAATCCCAATCTTCGTCTGAGTGTCATCCAAGGCTGCACCTGTGACATAAGAAATGCCTGATAGGAATTGAAAGCAAATTCAGAATGGAAGCTAACCATTGACTTTCCAACAACATGACGATATTCCTTGGCCCCATGGTTCATGCAGCAGACCATGACACACGCTATATCCTCCGATATTCCTATCAAGGCCATACATCCTCACCATCTATCCCTCATCCCGCAAGCCCTACTCATTCTCTGAGAATCCTGTCACATGTACGTGTATACTCACGACAGGATACACTCACACACCACTGGCAAATACAGAGACACATCAGGAATTTATTAAATGCAACAGGACTGGCGCCAGATCTGCACCAGCTCAGCGTTGCACTTCCCATTAATTCTGCCAAGTACTGGAAAGCATTCCATCGACTCACTCCCAATAATCCTATACCTCACAACAGGCTCCTTCGCAAAAATCATCCCTTACCTGTAAACCTGAGTAAAGATGACGACTTCACCTCCTATCTCTCTGGCATATTCTCCGTCCCTTATGACACTCATTTCGATTACTCAGTCTTTCAGACCATCCAAAAACATACAAACATTGCTGTTCCATCCCTGGCTCCCAGCTTTTAGTACTTGTACAGCATACCACACGCAGAAATAAATACACCAAATCACAGCGCATGACATCAAATGAAATCTCTACAACAAACGACACGCTTTCCCAGTACAACTGCATCACTTACAGGCACTTTAAACAGTGCGCCCTCTCCTTCCAAGTCCCTTTTAAACCCTTTACACCGCTTTCCTCTCTACCTGTTACTATCCTCAATAATGGAAAAACTCCAAAATCATATTTTCCCTCAAACCGCACACACGTACTGATACCATGTCCTACTGCCTCGTGTGTATCACCTTAGTGATTAGCAAGGTCTTCACATCCATCATCTCCTGATACATCCATCAGCACCTGAAACAACACAACTTTCTTCCCATTAACCAGTATGGCTTGGTTCAAATGGCTCGGAGCACAATGGGAATTAACATCTTAGGTCATCAGTCCCCTAGAACTTAGAACTACTTAAACCTAACTAACCTAAGGACATCACACACATCCATGCCTGAGGTAGGATTCGAACCTGCGACCGTAGCAGTCCCGCGGTTCCAGACAGCAGCGTATGGCTTCCATCGCAATTTGTCCTCCGATGACAAATTCCTGCACCTCACCCATCTCCTATCCCACAAAGTGAAACTTCCGTAAATCTGTTACTGGTGTCTCACTCGACCTACAGAAATCCTACAAATATGTATGGAATTCTGGTCTCCATTTTAAACTCCAGACATTCACACTTTCTATTAACTACATAAAATGTATTCGAAACGGCGAAGGTGAACCACATGAGTGGTCACCTTAAACTCTTTGGCTACCCATGCATGACTCATGGCCAGATTCAAACTTCCAGATGTCGTTCCTGCGTCATAGCCTGTAATCATACACACATAATGTAATTCGTAGCCGAGAGCTATGCATGCATAGCCAAAGTCATTAAGTCGATATCTCGCGCAAAGCGTGAAATCTGGGTTTGTTCGAGTGCTGATCTGGCCCAAACTTCCATTGTCGTCTTTCCTTTATACAGCTGCCGGTTGTTCATATTGGCAACTGCAGCTACATTTTACGTATTTCATAAAGGCTGCAGTGGCCGCAGTGTCTGTTTCTTCAGACGTACATGCATGCCTGAAGGAGGATTGCGTCTTTCTTCGTAACAACCAAGGCACTGCCATATTTTACGCTATTGTGTCCACATTATCGCATCCTTCCTATTTAATCGCCCATCCTTTTATCACTGTCCTGTACCTTCCATCCCAATGCAGAGTTGCCCAAAGGCTCTGTTGTCTCTCATTGTCTTCCCTACAATGCTGATGCACCCAAACCATCCCAGCTAGTCCACCACCAGTATGCTGATGGCAGCACATTCCTCACGTTCCACCCTACACTCCAGAAATCCCAATGATCTCTGAAAATCCACCTCAGTTGACTTCCTGGTGTAACCCCTCCAAAACGACGCAATAATTATATGACGAACCACCCACACTTTCTGTCCCATGACATCTGCCTTATCATTTATGACCTTCTTTCCACTTAAGTAACAAAGTAAAATATCTTGGACTAACCGTCGACTGCAAATTGTCGTGGAAACCTCCCATACTACCCATCCAACAGAAAGCCTCTAATAAACTAAAACTATTAACAGGCCGAACTTGAGGACTCCATACCATCACTGTTCCACACACCTACAAAACCTTGATTGAATCCATCCTCTGCTATGCAAATCTTGCAGGGATCTCCACGCCACCAAAGCACTTTAGGTCACTTCAAATCCTCACATGTCACGCATTTTGTCTCACTTTCCATGTCCATTTACCTTCTTTACATGGATCATCTACCATCTCATTACACTCCCACTCCTCCTCACCCACACCAAACACCGCTACATTTCCTACACTATCAACAAACAAGATTCGAGTGACCCCATTGTCTGCCCTTTGATCACCAAATCTGGTATGCGACCACGCCACTACACACTTGTCCCACCATCCACACACCTACTGATAATATATCTTCTATCCCAAGGTAACTTCGATCTACTCCCTCTCCCAGAGAAATCCAAAAATAATTTCTCCATCATCCTGCTAGCCATAGCTTCTCCTCCCACCCATTTCCATTCCATGCCAAGCCACCCCCCCCCCCCCCTTTATCACAATTCTCTTCACATCACTCTCGCCTCCCCTCTTCTGATACCAAGGCCACGCACCCACCACACTCATCTCTCCTCTCTATCTTTCCCAATACTCATCCTATCACCTACCCTATCCACCCACTTACTTGACTGCAGATACCATCCAGCAGCTTATAAATTTACACCCACCATCATCCAAACATTATCTCCCTGTAGCTTCTTCACCCAGCGCAGCTCCTTCAGCTCTTTGGTGAAGTTCTTCACCCAGTGCAGGTTCTTCATCTCTTTAGAGAAAGTGCAATGCTTCATTTTAACGAATGTTGCCCTTTCAGATTCATTTTACGATTTTTGTCTTTTTCTTTTTACCTGTCACACATTTTATTTTCCTTTTCTCTGTATACTTGTAATCACCGCTACTCTGTACATTAAAATCTTTTTAAATTTTTCCACTTATGAATATGTTTTTTTATTTATTCACTAATTTTTGTAACTGCTCTAGGCCGAATAGCGGGATATCGTACCGCTGGTCCTCACCCCTCGCTTATTGTGGTGAGGGGGATGAAGTAACAATAAGAAAAGATAAAAAGTCCAGCATGTTAAGTGTGTGGATCCATTTTGTTTTGTCAGGTGATTGTTTACTGATTTTCAGCACAATAACAAACATGTCTTTATATCTGTTTTAGCCACTGTTGCCAACATATTATTTAATAACATCTGAAAAATAGAATCACCTGGCTAACTAATTCAAAACTCTCCAGAACTATCCACACAACTGTGTGTCTTCAGCTGAGGGTATGCTTGTGACGTCATTCCCATGCTCTACGTCAATATTACGACGTATCTTGAAAATAAAAGTAAATATTATGCAGTTTTAATTTATGTTTATAGTTAGTTTTGTGGATGATTTGGTAAAATGGAAATGAGCGTACGGCATTGTGGGCCCGGAATCCCGCATTGGGGAAGTTAGGCCGCCGAGTGCAAGCACCAATTGCATTCGACGCCACATTGGGCGACTTGGGCTTCGGAGATGGGAATGAAATGATGATGAGGACAACAGAAAACCCAGTCCCTGAGTGGAGAAAATCTTCTGCCCCAGCCCGAAATTGAAATCGGGCCCATTGGCGTAGCAATCCGCCGCCCTGACCTCTCAGCTAACGGGAATGACTTTCTTTATCTGTCTGAGATTCGGAGTCTCTTTTTTTTGCATGGAGATCCTTGTTTATAGTATAGTGATTTAAGAGGGGCGAATGGTGCTGCAAAGGCTAAAAACATACAAAAACGAATCTCTTCCAAAATGTAAAACGAAATTTCAAACAGAATGTTCTTGTGATCAGAGTATTATGAAATACAAACAGGACATTGGCGAGGCAATTTCCGAGAGTTACCGATATATATCTGCCAGTATTTCCGTTAATTAATGGTAAAATAGTTACCAGAATCGAGTAGATTTGATATTGTACTGCGTCTGTAATATTTTAATTGCTTCAATAGTTTTTCTAGAAGAGTGTCAAAATTGATATTAGCAATGCTTCCAGATCAGGCTTAGAGCATTATTTCCAGGACTCTATTCCTCACAAATCCCCTAATGTGACGGCAAGTAAAAAATCGGTCTTACTTACAATACATGTTAGTAAAGTTAGGGATATGGCAGACCCAAATGTGGAAACTTGAAGCACTCGAAGAAAGATGATTAAATAAATACAAGTTGAAAAGATCGATATGTGAAACGGTCGATGTGATAAGGCACAGATAATTTCAAAAGCAATTTTATGGAGTAGACAAAGTTTCTGCTATGTATAATCAGAAACATCTTTTACTACGTGGAATTTGTGGGTATAGATTATAAAATATTTTATATCTGAAGCGATTGATCTGGGATAGACAGAGTAGTCACGATGTCGGATTTATGTACATAGCGGCGAATTTAGTAGAGTACCAGTTTCGTAGCTATTGGTCAGAGAGTTCATTGTGTAACAGTCTCTGTCAGTGTATTACCACTGATAGTAAACAATCTTTGTTTTTTACTCATCAGTCTCCTGACTGCTTTGATGTCAATCTCCACGAATTCTCTTGTGTCAGCCTCTTCATTTCAGGGTAACTCTCGAACCCTACGTCCCCAATTATATGTTCAATATTTTCCAATCTCTTTCTTTCACTACAATTTTTACCACATACGTATCTGGCATCGCTGAAATTGATTTTCGTACATATCCTGTCATCCTGTTACTTCTTCTTGGCAGTGGTTCCCGGATGTTCTTTTCTTTGACGATTTTGCGAAGAACATAACCATTAGCCGTAATTTTCAACTTCTCAAACACTTCTTTTCTCTTCTTTTCCAGTTTTACCATTCACTATCATCCTATGCTGTCGTCCAAACATCCATTCTCAGATGTTTCTTTCTCAAATTAAGGTCTCTCTTTGATACTAGTATGTTTCTGTTTGCCAGGAATGCTCTATTTGTCTGCGTTAATCTGCTTTTTATCTCCTCATTCCTTCATCCGCCATATGACGTTTTACTCACAAGTAGCATACGATTGGAAGTCTAATTTACTGCTCACCTCACATCTGCCAATTGCAAGTACTTTCGTTTTTCTTTTTTTTAAATCAGTCCATATTTTGTATTCATTAAATTTTTTGATTCCACACAACAAGCCTTTTCACTTTCACTGAGGGCACTAATGCCGGTAGCGAATTTTACCATTCGTATGCTTTCACCTTACATATTAATCGCAGTCATGTACCATTGCTTTATTTCCATTATTGCTTCTTTGGTGTATCGATCGAACAACAAGGATGGAAGACTGCATCCCTGTCCAACAATATTGTTACTCGGAGCACATAGTTGTTGATCTTCAATTCTTATTCTACTATTATGATACTTATACGTTTCTCAAATTACTCGTCAGTCGTCACCTATTTATCCTAGAATCTCGAATATCCTGCACCATTTTAGACTCTCGAATGCTTTTCCTAGGTTGACAAATACTATAGATTCTTGCACCTATTATCAACCGCAGCGTCAAAACTGCCACTCTGGTGACCACCTTGCCGAAATCCAAACTGATCGTTCTTTACGGTTGCTCCATTTTTCTTTTCCAATCTTCTGTACATCGTTCTTGTCATTAACTTGGATTCGTTAGAAGCTGATAGGTCTCGCACTTACCTGTCCTTGCTATCATCACGATTGTTTGGATGATATTTTATCTCATGGATGATGATACGTCGCTAGTCTGATAGATTTTACTCTCCAACATCAACAGTCATATAACGATTTTAGATACTGGAGACGAATGATACCTGCCATTTCTGTTTTATTCTAGCACAAGTTTCGTAAAGTTCTCTTGAATTCCATCTAATTCTCCTATGTGTCCCATGTCGACTTCCATTCATTTTATCACTATCGGAGAAGTCCTCCCCCTCGTACCCTTAGAACTACTGTTCCCACCTACCCGCATTCTGCTCTGACATTTATACTGTCCTTCACCTAATGACTTACCTTTTGTTTCAGTGAAGGTTTCTTTGACTTTTCTATATTCTGAATCTCTCCATCCGACAATTTCCTTGTTGATTTATTGTCGTTTTCTCCTGCACCCATTTTCCCTTAGATTCCTTGTACTACCTAGTTTCTATTCCAACGTGACTTATATTTCTGTATGCCCATCTTTCCCTGAACATTTTTGTTGTGTTTCTTCTGTTACCAAACGTGTTTCATAGTCACCTTCCTGACACATACTCTTGTTTCTCCAGCTTCTTTAAGTGGCATTCCTGGAGATTTCGCTTAATCTTCAACTGAACTGCCTGTTTTGGCATTCATTATTAAATATCTGTAGCATTCTATAACTTCGAACGCACTTCATCTTTCCTCAGTAATTCAGCACCTTATTTCTTCCCACATTGATCAATCCAGGCGATTCCCTTACACATCACTGTACTCTTCATGATCACTAAATTGTGATCCGGGTCTATGTCTGCTCCTGCGTAGGCTTTTAAATCCAACATCTGATTTTTGAATCTCTGTCTGAACATGATATAATCCAGCTGGAATCTCCACGTGTCTGTCGTACTTTTCCACATGTATGACTTCCTCTTGCGATTTTTTAACAGTGTAATCGCGATTGCTACATAAAACTTAGTGCACAATTCAATTAATACTTCTCTCATTGCTGCTACCAAGCCCATATTTTCCCATAAATATGCCTTCTACTCCTTTCCCAGTTACAGCATTCCAGTCCCCACTATTATTTATTATCATTTCCTCTCACGTCGTAAATTATACTCTCAATACCCTCATATACCCTTCTTATGTCTCTCTTTTCTGCTTGCGACGTGACATAACTACCGTTATTGGCGTTGGGTTAATATCGATTCTGACGAGAAGTACCCTTTCACTGAACTGTTCACAGTAACTAAATCTGTCCTGCCTTTCTATTTCTTCTAGTCCCACTACTCTGTTTTCTGCTACTGTTGATTTTGCTCTATATTCATCTGACTAGAAAACCTTGTCTTTGAATTTCACTTGACTGGCCCTGATATGAGCATTTGCCCTCCACTTTTCAAATTTTCTAGCTTGCATACCATTTAAAAATTTCTGAAATTCCACCCTCTGACTCATAGGATGTTACCCTTTCCTTGGTTACTGAATCTGTGTCTCATTGCATATTCCACTGGGAGACCGCCCATGAAGATCAGATTTAGGGGCCTACCTGAAATCTTTTGTCAATGGAAGAATGACCATTCCACTTTGCGAAATAAATGCCACATATCCTGTTGATAGGCATTATGTCTTTCATCCAGAGGTTTCCATTGCCTTTTATATCTTTATACCCTTGATCATTGCTGATTCTATCGCTTTGTAGGGGCATTTCCCTAAGATCAAGAAGTTGCGCTGAAACATGGTTGGCTTCTCTGTCCTCTTTGACAAGGCCTTTGGTAGAACGAGGGTGACACCTGGCAGTGGACGTCTTCGACCGCCATTACCGAAAATACTCGATGTTAAAATAAAGCTATTTACCTGCAGACTGTTTTCCTTTGCTCTTCGAGTTAACATAATCAGTTTGCGGTTCCGTATAATGCTGTTACATAGCTGCTTCTGGAGTTTTCGCTGGTGATGCCGTGCCAGCCAGTGCTCCAGCCTTCGTTACAAATTGGACGGAGCCAGCTACGGCTGCTATAATCTGATAGCGGGCAGGGGGAGCCGCGTTGCCTCAAAGGCTCGCCTCGGGTTGCCTACCTGCAGGCGGCCGGTCCCCGCTGTGCGATCCCTGCCGGCCTTGGGTCCGCAGCAGCAGCTGCCGGCAACGACGGCCCATAAAGCAGGCCTGCGTCTGCGTACCTCCGCCCCTCCCCCCGCCCCAACCCACCACTGCACGCAGTCTGCTGACGCCGTCAACGGTATCGGTTCGCGGACGACAAGGTCCCGTCTTTACGTCCAGTTACGACGGGCAGCGCATCAGTCATGTTGTGTCTGCAAGACTGGAGCAAAATTGCCTTGTCTTGCTTTGTAAATTGTGCGTGTGCGATGTTCTATGAATTGCATCCTATATCCCACTAAACTGATAAATATATGAATTTTCATTCTAAGTAATGGCTCTTGCTCACAATCTACTGAAGAGGAAACGTTCTGGTAAGCTAAGAGCGGAACCAATTGGAATCAATTGCAACAACTGAGTTTAGCCTACTTTCGAGAAAAAGAGCCAATAAATTAACAATGAAGTCAGTACGAAACCAAATACAGCAGTGACGTCTGAAGTCATCCCAAATATATTTTGACAGGAAGCCCATTTCAATGAACAGCGAAGCCAGTTTTGAACCAATTGCATGATTAGTTGAAATGTGATGCGAAAGCTGTGTATTGCAATTATGACGTTTGCTCACACTACTAAAGTGGCTATTGGCATCGACGCTCATCACGTCCTTTGGTGACGGTTTCCAGGAGAAGTAGATGTAAGTCAAACGTGCGAATGAAATATCCAGCAGTTTCCATATATGTTGAGTTCCAGTTCTCAGTGGCCATACGCAACATAAACAAGGAACCGCATAACTAAATCTCTTTTAGTAATGGTGTTGACTACCATTTCTTGTCCACCAGTTCTCCTTTATCAAATCCAGAAATTAGAAATTTGTGGTAAGGACTATGGGGCCAAACTGCTGAGGTCATCAAATGCAGAGAGCTACCTAAATTATGGTAACAGCTTTCCTCCCTTGCTTTCTATGGAGTCGTGGTTGTTACAATCGCCTCAAACTGTTCTGAAAGTGACGCAATCGTTAAGATATTATCACTATTTCTGTTCTATGTATTTGTAGCAATGATTTCCGGTTTCTAATTTTCACGTTTTGAAACTAAACTCGATGCTTACACCCTATCCATTCGATAACAATCCTGACACTGCGTTCCCCTGGTTGAAGAAGATAAATACGTTTCTTTTGTGTGACAAGAGAGAGGTAGCAATGTGTAACGGATGGATTAACCAAAGAATAGATAGCGTTCTAAAAGTCAAAGCATGTAGTAACAGAAGTTAAACGTGGTAGTGAAGCTAGGCTTTGTCTAGGTATAGTGGGGGAAAGTCAAACGAAATGGAAAGAAGACATTTATTTCTGGCCAGATGAATAAAAGTTAATATCAACAGCAGCAGAAAATGATACAACAGTAGACGGTTTCGTTGTGAATAGGAAGGTAGTTTAAAAAATGGGTTCCTGTAAACGGGTCTGTGAGAAACTTTTCTCGCCAGAACTGGCAGCAAACCAACACTGACAACAATCTAGTACGAACAATATGTGGTGTCCACTCATGGACGTCATGAACGTGCCTCATCAAGGAGCTACGCGCTTAAACTGCGCCCTCACAATAACATCTTTCTAATGAAATTCGTCATAAACAACCGTCACAGTTTCAGAACAATTTTCAGTGCTAGAGGGAAAATGATCTTTATTGCAATGGATCAGAGAGGAGTTCAGCATGCAGCAACAAAAATTTTAGACTATTTGCCCAATAACATAAAATGTCTGACAGGTAGCCAAGAAAGTTTTAAATCTGGTTTAAGACAATTTCTCCTAGCCAACTCCATCTATTCCATTGAAGAATTCGTAGTGGCAATAAAAATTAAAAAATTACACCTTTTTTTAGTGTAGTTACATGAAAAATGATAATGTTGTCATTGATTTTATCATTAACAAAGCATAGTACAGTGCATACATATCTTGCAAACTGACATCATTTCGATAAAAGAATGTTCAGATTATCAATGGAACTTGTAACTAACAAGTAACTAACTAACTGTTCACTCTACACATCAAAGAAGCAATGCGAGAAATAAAATAAAGGTTCTAGAGTAAGATTAAAATTAAATGTCAAGGGATATCCATGGTTTTGCATGGGGAAAAGCAACCTGTGAATGATAGGGGGCATCGAATCGAGAATAATTTTCAAGGTCGGAAGTGCACCCTTATGGAGGTACAGAAATCAGCGGCTAGTGCTCTGAAGTCCGTGCATTTGAACTAACTTGCTCCAACTAATACCTGTTACGTGACTCACTGTATAATAGTTAAATATAGTGGTTTCAGCCAAACAGTCAAAACTAGGCAAGCCTTAAACTCCTATCCATGACTCATTACGTCAGAAGCAAATTTTTCTCTGGTAGTTACTGTGCATTAACTGGCTATTAAAAAGTATCGTAATATGCCACTGATTTGTTAAAATAATAGTTCGTACTCTAGAAACAGCAATGTAGTCCAATATTCGACATGTGTACCGTAAGAAGTAAAGTAATTAATAATGGAACGTAACTCAATTTCTTTTAAGTTTTCCTAATCAACATAAAGAACCAACCGTAAACTAGGAGTGTGGCCTAGCAAGTATAGCCTAAGAAGTGCAGCCTTCAAATGTGTTTCGTCCATAATCTATCTAACATCGTTTCTTACTGTATAATTCTGCTTTTGTTTCATGGTTACAGTCGGTGAGTAACGATAATATATGTGGCTCAGGTATTTAGGAAACGTATGAATTATTTGTAACGAACAATTATATAAAGCTTCTAGAGAAAAGAAGGGAGTCGGGAAGTCTGTGTCTGTAATATTTATTACTTTTTAAATGTGAGAATATCATTGGCCGAAACCTGACTGAAAAAATAACCCGAAAAAAGCGAAATCCAAAGTGCTTAGGGAATTGCGATGAAATAAGTTCTGAATCATTGAATGTGGACGCGAACCCCATGAAAGATGGCTGTTTTTTGAACAATCCCACCTTGCGTGCTATGATCACCTGAACGAAAAAAGCTCTAATTTTAAAAGATTTTTTCTTAGTAAACGTTAGAAGCACGAAAGGTGAAGAGATTCCCAGTGATATTCAGTACTACAAGTGTACACCAGGTTTGTTTCATTGGACTTGGTCTTTTTACCCCGCAGTGTAACGAGAAATTCAAAAACAATTTTTTTAAACCGAAGAATGATAACTCATTTAAATTTTCATTCTTATGAAATACAAACGATTGTGTAGTTATCGACAGCGGTCAGCGGTATATGTCCCTGTTGCCTGTGCTAAATGGATAGTAAATGAAGTTAATATTATAGAAATAATGAATTAGAAAGTAATGCTTCATACAGAAGCTTTACCGCGTGAGCAATCAATATTTAACAAGCAATAAACTGCTTACCATTCACTATTTTGTGCGGCTGTAAGCGAGGAAAAGTTCTGAAAATGTTTGAAATTACTACAGAGTTTATAGGAAGCGGCTTCGTGCCCTCATTATCATATACTGAGTGAGTATAATCCGGATAATGTGCGCTCCGTTTTAAGAATAGCAAGTTCGTCACTCATCTCAGTGTTTATGACCCCGTATTTCCTCAATCATGCGTCATACAATGATACATGTTCACAAATAAATTCGGTGGTATGCGTGGATACAGTCTACAAAATTTGATGCGATTGGAGCAGGAAGTAAAAACGTAATAAACTGAAACGTAATGTCAGATTTTGAAGTATCACTGCACGATAAACTGAAATGTAGTGTGCTATAAACTATTTTCCACTCATTATATTATGGGAAATGTCACCGAGACAAATCTGACAAGTTCGAAATTATGGGTAAAGTTGGTAGTTACGTCGCTAGTGCTCTCGTTCACGAATACTGGATGAGCATGGTCCGGGTAATTTGTGCCTACCACAAGACAATACACTTTTCCTAACTTTAATATTTATTTTATTCTGTTAATCCTGTACCGTACGATCATGTCTCTTAATCAGTAGATTATGACAGCATTTGAAATTTTCATGTTTGATCAGTAATTGAATGAAGCACTGAAAATTAAATATTTACTGGCCCTGAAAGCCGTTAGTTAAGTAACTTGCAAATCTGATTGGGTGACATGGTGACCGAGTGACCGTTTCGGCCATTTAGTAACACGGATGCCGGAATACCATAGCACGAAGATAAACCGTTATGACAACAAACACGTTTTGCTTTCAAGTTTATGACTCTAGTAGGAAAAGACATAACCACCCATTGATGGAAAAATAAACAGGAAGAGAAAAATATATTGTGTTCTTTTAGAATTAAGTACGTAAGGGCTTCACTGAGTTCAGACAACGTCCGTTGTCCCCAGGTTTGCAGGAATAACAAGAGCGGCTCTGCAGTATTCAGCTGATGGACGTGTTGGAGCAATTGTGGCGGCAAGTGGCTCTGATATTGAGTACGGCCCAACATAATAACGCCCAACCTTTGATCAACTGCCGTTTGACACGCACTGCAGTCGGTGTTGTGCCACACGCAGGGAGAGTGTTATTTGCGGAGGAAATATGACCATTATTATTCATCGAGCCAATGCTTCACTACATCAGAACAGCGCCTGGCACAGGGAACTGTGATAAATTCCAACGGTCCGAGATAAGTAAAAACTACATCATCTTCTATTTATAACACCATTAGAAGATTACTTAGTAACCTGAGTGTTTCTTTGCAATTTTCTTAAGAAATCATGCACTTCCGCTCCCTTAAATAAAAAAGTACGTTCTTCAAACTGTACTTGCGAGAACAATGTAGTTTCTCATCGTTAACTGTATCAGAATGTTTTGCGCGGCATCCCATAGGCACGCAGTTTCTCGTGGAAGCACAGGTCACATGTTATTCAAAGAAAAATAAGACCGTAAGAGGTCGTAATACTTTTACACTTCCCACCAAATATGATGTCTTGCAGGAATACCGTGGCGCTACGATAAACTAGTACCATATACAGCTCAGTGTAAATAAATAGCACTATACCCTTACAAACATGGTAGTTCATGTCATTAACTACGTCAAACCACGTCCGAAAATTTTAGTACTGTGACTTCTTTCAATGGGTTTCATTTCGGGGTTGTTAGCAACGCATCCAAGTACAGTGGTAGTTACTATTGTTAAAAATAATACCTATATATCTACAAACACAATCATTAAAACATCACACATTTCACATGTGATTCAAAGAAAAACAAAGAGTATATCAAGTCGTATTACTTTCTCGCTGCTCACCAAATATAATGCCATCGGGAATACCATGACACCACAATAAACCAGTATGATATACAACACACTATAAGTCAATGACATGCTATTCTTACAAAAATGTTAATTTATTTCATAAAGTGCTTAAAACTACGTCCGGAAATTTTGTTATCTGTCTTGTTTGAATGGGTTTTATTTTGGCGTCGTCAATAAAGTTTCACAATATAGTGGTAATCACTACTGTTAAAACTAAAAACAAAAACCAGATGTCTACAAACCCGATCATTAAAATATCACCCCTTGGAGTGGACGTGCGGTTTGAGGCTCCATGTCACGGATTGCGCGGCCCCTCCCACCGGAAGCTCGAGTCCTCCCTCGGACATGGATGTCTGTGTTGTTCTTAGCATAAGTTAGTTGTAAGACTGGGGACAAATGACCACAGCAGTTTGGTCCCTTAGGAATTCACACCCATTAAATTATTGCACATACATTAACTGGTATTTCTGGTCGTACTGTTTTGATAAATGTAAGCAATTGATAGAATAGTTTGTGGCTGGATAACTGTGCAAATTGTAGGCTGAACCATCACTTCTATGACTGAGAATTCCAATGAAATAGGGCAGGAACTCTGATGAAACAAAACTATTCCATTTGTTTTCTGTCGTCGCGATTTCGCCTAAAATTGGGGGTAAGTCCCTCGGTAGGCCAAAGGCTTCGAATTCTGTCAACATATAAGACACAGAATGTTAAAACATGATGCACAGTGTGTGTTAGACCACAAACTCTGATCTCCGACGGATCTTTCTGCCGCAAGAGGTAATCATATATCACAGGTCGGTGCCCGATACGAAGGCGAAAGACTATATTGTTCTACTTTGGATGCCGGAATAATAAATTGTTCTCTCTAGACTGGAAAAAACATCATCTCAAAAAGTGCAAAACAAAGGATATAGAACTTCGCCAAAGCCGCTCCCAAGCACGGTTGAAAAAGGAGGAGGGGGAGGAGTAACACCTCGTCGAAAGACCTTGGTTCACCTGGGTGATAGTACCTTGTGAGGGCCCCTTGCCAGGGATACGGTGAAGACCTCAATGGCAGTGAAGGCAGAGGCTAAGATCATCGGTACAGTGGAACTGGCGGAAGAGACAGCCCAAATCCACTAGCGTCTGTTCTGGAATCTAGCTTTTAGTGGTCATCGTCTGTTCACTAGTTGGTGCGGCTGCTCCATGCTCTTCTTGATCTCAACAATCAAGTCGTAAATATGTGACCTTCATAGAAGATCACCACAAATCAAGTTTCAATTTGAATAAGCATAATGGAAGAAAAGGAAAGAAATCCACTACCCAGGCACCAGTCTCTAGACTGAATCTTCCTTATCATCGGGTTCTGGGGGACCAAGAACATCAAGCCAGAAGAGTCGGAGCTTCTCAAAATCTCTAAGACCAAAACAGAAAAACTTCATAGGAACTCTCAACACAAACGCACTCTCCAAAGTAGGTAAACTCAAACAACTGGAAAAATTCCACATAAAAATCCTTGCGATTCAAGAATCAAGTTTTACTGACGAAAATAATTTTGATTCAGGAAACTTCAGAGTCTACAAAGGAAAACCTGCAGTCCAGATAAACAAGGGACCCAAACAATTTGGCTCAGATTTTTTTGTGCACAAACCAATTATAGGCTCCGTAATAAACTTTGAGTCAACATCAGAAATTATCTCGACAATCTCAGTAAAATATGGAAACAAGGCATACACACTGATAAATGCACATGCCCCCACAAATGACTACAGTAGAAAAGATCCACAGGCAATAGATGACTTCTGGAAACTGCTGGAGGAAACCTCAAATAAAATCCCTACTCATCACGTCAATATTATGTTAGGAGATTTTAATGGACAACTCAACTCGGCAAAGAGAAAAAATTCAGGAAAACAACGTGAATTCATACAGCTCACAAGAGAGCAAATAAAAACGGCGAGAGAATGATAAACTTCTGCGAAAAGTTTGACCTTAAAATCATCTCTACACAATTCCTTAAACCTGTAAACAAACTTACAACATGTAAATCAACAAATTCAACATTAAGTGAATTTCAGATAGACCATGTTGCCATATCTAATAGGAATACCAAAGAAATACTCAACGTACGAAGAAGAAAGGCATTTTTTGAGTCAGACCACCATCTGCTGCAAATAAATATTAGATTTCAACCTAATAGAAAGAAACCACCAATGAAGAAAACAGTTAGAAATGATCCAGAATACCTTAAACTTAACAAGAGGGAAATTCTCCAGGAAATTGGGCAATCAAACACAACGAACTGGGATGAACTTGCAGAAGTACTGAAAAACACTATGAAATTTGGCAAACCCCCAAGATAGAGAAAACATAGGTGGTGGAACAGTGCATGTGAGCAAGCAATAGAAGAAAGAATACAAGCTTGGAAAACTTTCAGTAGCAACAAAACTACAGAAAAATGACAAGAATTTTTGAGAATACAGAAGAATTTATCGAAGGCAATACGAAGAGGAAAACGTAGATATGATAAAAGCCGGCTTAAAGAAATTAAACAAGAATTTATCAAGAACAACACCTGCAATTTTTACAAAATTTTCGAAGAAAACCTAAGAAGGTATCAACCAACTAATCTGTGCTCTCGCCAGTCCGATGGATCACTGGAAACCAACCCTAAAAAGAACTGTCAAATTTGAGCTAAATATTTTCACTCACTTCTCAACTGCGAGCCTCCGACAGAACAACTAAATTTCGAAAAACCCACATCCAATCCCGATTCAAATCCACCATCACTTAAAGAAGTAAAGGAAGTAATCAATTCTTTGAAGGACAACAAGTCTCCAGGGGAAGACGGAATCAGAGCAGAAGTATGGAAATTAAATTAAAATAATCTCACACTGGCAACCCACTGAACAAATACCTGCAGAGTGGAAATGTGCATTAATTCACCCTCTCCACAAAAAAGGTGCAAAAACAGATCCAAATAATTACAGGGGAACTTCACTGCTCTCTGTAATATACAAAATTCTTTCAAAGGCCCTGTTGAAGAGACTAGAGCAGCAAGCGCACCAGTTAATAGGGGGGTGTCAGGCAAGGTTTCGCAAAGGCCGATCTTGCATCGAACAGATATGGAATTTAAAAACAATTTTGCGAATGAGAAGATGTAGAAATACTGTGGTAACGTTTGTCGATTTTAAAAAGGCTTGCGATTCAATAGACAGACAAACCTTCTTTCACTCCTTAGAGGAGATCAGGATTGACAGGAAAACAAGGTTAATTATTCAACAGGCATTAACAGATACAACCTCCGAAGTGAAATTCATGGGAGAAACATCAGAAGAATTTCATATCCATACTGGTGTTCGCCAGGGAGATGGAATGTCCCCCCTTCTGTTTAACATGGTTCTGGAAAAAATTATGAGGCCATGGGAAAAGGAAATAACGTGAATTCAGCTTGGAATTAAAAAAGAGCAGAGAATTAGGGTGAAGTGTCTGGCTTTCGCGGACGATCTTGGCATTCTAACGAAAAATAGAGATGAAGCAAAACTTGCAGTGGAAAAACTACACGAAATCTCACAGAAAACTGGGTTACAAATCTCCTACGAGAAAACACAGTATATGGAAAATAAACCTGTTACCACTCAATACGGGAAAGTGACACAAGTTTCTCACTTCAGATATCTGGGAGAGATAATCCAACCATCAGGACTGAACTCAATAGCCAATAAAGATAGAATCTCCAGATTACGAAATGCATATAAACTCAATTGCAATCACTATAATAAGAAATATATTTCTGTCAATGCGAAACTAAGGCATTATAACACAGTTGTCCTGCCAGAAGCATTTTATGCTGCAGAAACTACAGTGATTCATGGTCATACTAGGATCAGAGAGATTGAAAAGCAGGAAAGAAAAATTCTGTGGAACATATATGGACCAGTGTTTCTGGAAGGAATTTGGATGAAGAGGCCAACTAGAGAGATTTACAAAGACATAGAAACAATAGCAGATACAATTAGAAAGAGAAGGATGAAATTTTATGGACATATCAGCAGTATGAATGAACGCAGGCTCACAAGACAACTCTTTGAGATAGTAAACAAGAGCAGAAACAAGACAAAGATGATCACTGATGCAGAAGAAGACATTAAAAACTGGTGATCACACAAGACAACATAAACAATAGAGAACAGTTTAGAAACATCATATAGAAACACACACTTAAACAAAAACATACGGAGAACAGAACGGGAAAAACACGGTCAGAAGAACGCAAGGGAGGACACAGTGAATGTATGAAGAGAATTTGGGAAGAACGAAGAAAGAAGAAGAAATCATGACTACTCAAGTTCAATCGATCTCTAAAAAGGGAATAATTGAAAATTATGTATATATATAGTTTTGCATCAACTAGGTTCTCAGAACTCCTGAAGATAGACGTTGATTGCTGTGCATATTGCGTCACAGACACAGACTCTTTGACCGTTCAGAGATGTCACTAAACCTGACCAAAGATGTAATCAACCATGCATGAGCAGCGCCTATTAGACAAAAGGGGTCGGACAGCCGATCGGTTCCAGTCATTCAGGGGGTACACGGATCGTATTGTCTGTAGTTCAACCACGCCTAGACGGTCAACACGGCATTTCGATCGCGTCCACATTGTTACTTTGTGCCAGGAAGGGTTCTTCACAAGGGAAATGTCGAGGCGTCTCGGAGTGAACCAAAGCGATATGGGGGAGTTACTTGGAGACAGGAGTTGTCAATGACATGACTCACTCAGACCGCCCAAGGGCTACGATTGCAGTGGATGACTGCTACCTACGGATTATGGCTCTGAGGAACACTGATAGCAACGCCACCATGTTGAATAATGCTTATCCTGCAGCCACAGGACGTAGTGTTACGACTCAAAATGTGCGCAATAGGCTGCATGATTCGCAGCTTCACTCCCGACATCCATGGCGAGCTCCATCTTTGCAACCACGACACCATACAGCACGATACAGGTGGGCCCAACAACATGCCGAATGGACTCCTCTAGATTGGCATCACGTTCTCTTCACCGATGAGTGTTACATATGCCTTCAACCAGACAATCGTCGAAGACGTGTTTGGAGGCATCCCGATCAGGCTGATCGCCATAGACACACTGTCCAGCGAGTGTAGCAAGGTGGAAGTTCACTGTTGTTCCGGGTTGGCATTATGTGGGGCCGACGTGCGCCGCTGGTGGTCATGGAAGGCGCCGTAACGGCTGTACGATACGTGAATGCCATCCTCCGACAGGTAGTGCAACCACATCGGCAGCATACTGGCGAGGCATTGCTATAACAGAAACAATTTCTACTCTGTGATTCTTCAGTTTCTTCCGGCGAATTTGTTGATCGATTATTCCACGGGTGCATTGTCGGTTCATAGTGTCCAACGGCTACAGTATTTCGGCGATCACACATGTCGCCACCGTCGGGTTCGCTGACGAATTGAGCTCCTGGGTGCGTGTGGCCAACTAATATCCCCTGCCCTCGCAAGCATTTCCGTCCACGATCCGCGCCCGCGGCTGAGCGTTCGCATCAGCGGTCGTGGAACTCTAGCGTCGGCGTCTGTGATGGCGTTGACGTAAGTTCTCCGTCCGCCCTGGTCGCCAGATCTTTTTTTGTTGAGAGTCTTCTTAATTAAACTCAATGCTCGTTCCTAAGCCTTGTTAAGAATATAGCCGCAATCTCTGTTGATGAGATTGTCCCAAGTAAGAATTTCTATGCCCTCTCCAACGACGCTGTCCCAGAATTTGGAAGTATCTTCCAAGATATTGATACATTCGTACTCCATCGCGTGATTCTTGGACAAACAATGCTCTGCGACCGCTGATTTGTCAGGATTCATCGGTCGAGTGTGTCAATGGTGCCCTCGGTAACGATGGTGCGCAGTGACTGTGGAATATATGTCTTCCAACACTGACATGGAATCTAGTATACGCCATCCTTCCTCAAGCCGACATCATCTTTGACACTTTCGAATAATGCTCGTGTTTTATTGGTCGGGCAAAAGACGATTTTCACTCGGTGCTTCTTCAATATGCGTTCGATTTTTCCCGACAGTGCGGCAGTGTACGGTAAAAAGACAGTGGCTGTCTCTTTCTCTGTGGCTTCTTCCGTCTTCACAGAATGTATTGTTGTGACGGGGCGGAAAGCGCGCCTAATCTGCCATTCCGTTCTTTCAGAATACAGATTTGAGATGTTCCAGGGCTTGGGGCAGACTCCCTGCGTCTGAAACGGTGCGAGTCCTGCGTACTAGTGTTTTTAGTACCCCATTTCTCTGCAAAGGGTGGTGGCAGCTCTCTGCATGCAAATACAGACCATCTGTCTATTTCTTACAATGTCTGCGTGGTACCATATAGACACTTAAGATACAGACATTGTGAAATTGCAAACGATCCTGTTGGACGAACATCCGCACATGAGTATTATACTAGAGGTTGAAAATACCGCTTCAGTAGTAAATTTGTTTTATTATCACAACCGGTTTTGGGTTCTCATAAGCCCATCCACTGGTGTCGCAACTGTGCTGTGGCCCCCGAGCGCCGCGGTGGATATGTACTAGGCGCAGTTTCCTACCTATGAGCGCAGGACAAGGAGTACTCCCTGAGCTACCCAAGCACAACTCACGCCCAGTCCTCACAGCTTTAGTTCCGCCAGTACCTCGTCTTCTACTTATCAAACTTCACAGAAGCTCTCCTGCGAGTGCACCTGCCCGCGAAAGGCAAAGGTCACCACTTCGAGTCTCGGTCCGGCACACAGTTTTAATCTGCCAGGAAATTTCAACATAGCTCATGTTCGGGTCAGTCTGTATGGTGTCCAGGAAGGACTTTTCGAGTTCTGAATCAGGTCAGAGCGCGCAACAAAGCGAACTCTTGGTGTGGTGTTTGAAGATGCTCCTTGCATTCTGGCGAGCTCAACGGAAGGTCTTGTTTTGCAATGTGATTCAGTGGTTGGCTATCTGTGGTGCGACGAAGTGTAAAATGGTTTGATGGTGTGAAAGATGAGGGCATTTGTAGTATGAATTTGCTGTACATTAAGAGAGATCGTCTACTTCATGCATAATAATGTCTTGGTCCGCAGCGCGAAGTCGAAGGTAGAGAATTTCCATGAAATTTTCATGACTTGGAAGTGTTTCTTCCATGTGGAGATCTAGTCTTTGTACTTTGTGAGGAGGTTTCGGTGCTCTGCACACAACCTCTTTACCACCAATTCATCCGAAAGTTAGAACATTTAGTTTCCTCACACTTCCTACCAACGGGCTTTTGGCAGTGTTTTGTGAAATGTTTGATTTTCTCCCATGTTGGACCACACGGAGCCATGTGCTTTCTGAATTTTAGTGTTACGCGTGATATCGTGGTTTAACTACTTTCGGAGACAATTATATGGATTTATATTCAAACATTCATTTAAATCAATTTTTCGTCGAAATCACTTTCTATTTCGACTAGTTGATATCGTCTTCCAGTTTTTAGTTAGCATACTATCTTACGATATGGAACGTAGTATTTGCTTTCAGCAATGATCTATGAAGGTCCTGTAGCCACCTTTCATAAGTCCGGTAGCCCATTTTCATTACCATTTCTCTTTCTTTTCCTTGTTTCTCTATTCTCTTTACTCTCGTAGTAGTGTGATTGAATGAATGTGGCTGTGTGTCACGTTGCTAGACGGTGGTGTAGTCTGCTGCAGAAAGTCTGCGATAGTCGTACAGATTCAACAGCAGTTGCACAGAATAGCCAACTCTCGTAGTGGTCAAGTCGGCAAAGAGGTTTTCGCTACTTATGAGAAATCCACCTGCGTTAGGTTGGTGGCGGAAATGGCATCTTTGAGTTTTCCGGGCCATGCGGAGCGTGGAAGAGGCTGGAGAAGCGGGAGGCAGTATGCCGCTGGTACGGGAAGCGTCCACAGCTGTGCTCCAGTCGAAGAAGGGTGAGTTAGACTGACCGCGTGGCGCGTTGTTACTTGGCGAGGGGAGAGCTGTTAGCCTTTGGTCTCGCTTTTCAGATCTGGAAGATTGCTTTGCCTTGTCGCAGCGAGGAATGCAAAACTTTGGCAGATTTTTCTTTTAGCAAATTTCTGTAGCAGACTTGGATCCGCCGGAAGAGCGCCACACAAAGGTGTCGATAAGAAGTGATCACTCGCTTCTGTATGAATGTCTGTTTGCCTTCAGCTGTGCCTGCATAAGCTTTCACCTTTCTGAATATTTAGAGCCTTGCCTTATCGTAAATTTTCCTTGATTTATGTGTCTTTCGTCCGTGGGGAGCCAACAACGTGGTAGAACATTATAGTTGTTGGGCTACCAGTATCACTAACTGTCCGATCGCATGTTTGTTTCAGATAATGTTAACATGATTGTGTGATGTGATATTGTCGGAATTTGGCACTATACCTAGAAATTGTCTCCACAAACCACGTGTTATCAGGAATCGTGTACATGCCTCATATCCTTATCTTAGGAATAAATGATTTTATCTACAATTTTCTCTTGTGTTCCGAGATTACGTTTTTGCGCCTAAGCCACTCACCTCGTAGCTTTCCCGTTAGCACATCCAATGCGTTTCCTTATGCACAGGTCCAGTGATTAGTCTCCTCTTGTATTTTATAACAAATGCTTTAGATTAAGTTATATTTTCAGGTGTGTTGCTGGGAGCTGATCTTATGCAGTGTTCATGCATTTTCTATTTTATTTTAAATGTTTGATTGTCGTGAACAGTGCACAGGCAATACTATTAATTACATCGTGTCCGCTTTGAGCGACGTCACAATGTATGCATTTTTGTGAGTTTTTGGTCTGTGGTCAAATTAATTTATTTTCCGACTCGACCATACCTTCGATTAGTTGTATGGTTAGAGTCGGTGGCGACCCTAATCTTCTCAAGTTAATTTCATAAGCAATAAGTATTTCCATACCCAATAATAAGGAATAACCCGTAGTAACATGTTAGTTACAATATATATATATATATATATATATATATTACGAGCACTCCGTTTCACGTATATTCTGTTTTCTTTGACTACGCTCTTCTAAATCGTTGCTTAAAATAAGAGTTCCTTGTCTAGGTAATGTTCTATAAAATTTGCAGTCAGATTGCATTGCTACTTTGATCTGTGGATATTAAAATTTTTTATGAGGAGGCATATTTTTAATTCAGAGTATATTTGGATTTACCTTCCCAAGTAATCAGTTTCACAACATAACAGGAATCTTACAGCAGTACCGGTACTCGTAATATTCTATTGTCTACGATTTATATTGAGAAATTGTAAATGGAAATCGATTTCAACTGCGTTGCAGTGCTAAACAGCGAACTGCGAATAGTAACTTTCAAGATAAAATGTTAAATATCACATATTATTTGGTTTATTACTCCTATCGATCAACAGACACGAGAATCCTGGTGCTCGATGTACACTTCCTGTACATTATGATACACAGTCATACCACCAACAAAATCAAATTTGCCATCGATTCCAGGAATGAAAAGAGACATGGTATCGTCTTTTGACAATTTACACAATCATCTAGTGCGTACAAACACAGACTTATCAGTATAAAAGTTGGCGGACGCGTCGGTTCACGTTCCAGCCCACGATTGATTGATCATAGATGTGCTGTAGGCGATAACATCTCGGAGTGGGAAATTCTCCAAACTGGTAGCGAGGCACCGAAGAGCAGAATCAATACCACAAAAGCTCCTGTAAGCTTTTGTCAAAAGACGATACCCTTTCTCTTTCCACTCATGGTCGTGGAATTGATGCCAAATTTGATTCCGTTGGTGATATGACTGTGTATGATAGTGTATATCAGGGCTTTCCAACCTGTGGTCCGCGGACCCCTTAGGGGTCCGCCGGCTCTTTCTAGGGGGTCCGCGGCCCCCTTTCACCAAATCGTGTAAAATAATGAGTAAAAGTATTGAATAAAAATGTGAAAATCAAATTCATCACTTTTTTTTCGTGTGAAAAACGTGTGTACATTTACTTCAGGTCGCGACCCCAAGCAGCCTTTGCGGTTCCTAAGTAAGAACGTATATACAGTTTAGTGCCGGAGAATGCGGCTACTCTGATCGACTGTTTAGCAACAATACGGGGGTCGTTTGTGCGCTGGCTCACGGTGCTAGATGCGCTGAAACCTTTTACGCATGTGCGGAGCGAGCATTGTGACCAATCATAGCTCTCTCTGGCACGTATACCTTGTCATGCACTACCTGTTTCATAAGTCGATTTTTGACCAGTTTATTACTTCTAACATGGATCGGTGGCTGAAGTCAGGATCATTGAAGAAGGCTGCAGTTTCTCCATCGTCTTCACAACACGGGAAGTTTCCAGTTGAAATGAATGATGAGGGAGGACGACCAAAGGAAGACTTTACATACATTTGAACATTTTTCTTCCGATTTCATGAAAAACCATACACACATACACACACACACACACACACACACACACACACACACACACACACACACACTCACGACTGTTACGAAATATGCATGCTCCTTACACAACAGTAGCCAAATAGTGGAAGTGAACAGACCATAAGCGACAGCTTGTCAACAGCGAACAGTTTGGACGTGACGCTGATTGCTCTTGGAGGAAGAAAGCTCCATCGTGTGAAATTTCAATTACCACGTAATTTTAATCAGATTATAGTGTGTTGAACAAAGGGAGTAAATCCACTAGTAAGTGTCTGGATACAGTGGGAATTCAATACGTTAATTTCAAGTTGTTTTCATTCACCTCTAAACCAAAGATTATTGATACTTTGGGGGCGGGGGGGCGGGGGTCATTGGGAACATGGAACCTGCATTAAGAAGCTTTCAGCTCCCTTGGATTTCGCTCTGAAATTTGAAGTTACTGTGCTCTAGACTGACTAGGGGTCCGCCATGGATTTTCTACTCAAGAAGTGGTCCGCCAGCTGAAAAGGATGGGAAGCCCTGGTGTATTTGAAGACTACATTGAGAACTAGGGGCTCAAGGTTTTATTAATAAATTACATTGATCTTAGACTAATCATCAACCTGTAACCCAATCCTTGACCACTCTGTTTGTAATTCGTTAATTGCATAATCAATGGCAAAGCGCTGTACGCCGCTATCGCAAAGTCGATTACGTCAGCTGCTAAAGAGACTACAGCTCGCGTACGGGCTAACGACTCGAACATAGAAAATTCTCGTCCTGACACTCCGTTGCCAGTCGCTGACGTAATCACAATTACGTGTTGCTATGTAAGTCGTGAATCCGGAAAGACGGCAGTCAGTCGGCAAGGTGCGCCGCCGTCGTGTGCATCGTGAGTATCACTACTCGATGTCGAGACATATTATAATATGAATGTGGACACTGCTAAAGTTGTCGACGCTCTGCATGGTTCTGCTGTGTTTCGTGGTGGCAGAATGGACTTTGCACTTACGAACATTCAAAAGGTAGTAGGCCAAGCTTGGCTTAGAGTAGCTACTGTGCGTATTGTACATTTGAAGTTAAATGCTTCGCTAGCCACCATGGTCATTACAAAATGTGTTGATGATGATGCCGAGCAGAGCATTGAACTTTTAGAAAAATGGTTCAAATGGCTCTCGGCACAGTGGGACTTAACATCAGAGGTCATCAGTCCCCTAGAACTTAGAACTACTTAAACCTAACTAGCCTAAGGACACCACACACATCCATGCCCGAGGCAGCATTCGAACTTGCGACCGTGTTCCAGATTGAAGCGCTAGAACCGCTCGGCCACAACGGCCGGCTTGAACTTTTAGCTTGTAGCTATAAGCTTAATGAATATCTGATGTTTCTCGCAGCTCGTGGACGAAAGTACAAGTACCCTGTGGCAATTTATCTGTACATTAATTGCTAACAGTCGCTGATGTTAAATAATGCCCATGTTTGTATACAACGTTCAGAAGGAAACGCTTTCCTAATGTACTACAATTTCACTGCACTTTCAGATATGAGTGGTTAAATGTAGATGACCACGTGTCTGAAAGAAAATCAGTGCATATTAAACAGATTAGATGCATTACATATTCAAAGTATGAATACGCAACTCAATGGGGGCAGTTGAACGACTAAAACTGTCCCTATTCACTCCGGCGAAGGTACGATCTACATGCGCAGAAGGTGTCGTTACAGCACCGCAGAACCGTTCCTAACTCTCTTGGGCGCTGGAGAAAGTCATCCGGAGGGAAGTGGCTGGGACAGAGTCGAATGTGGTAATGGACGGGGGCGGCGGTATGAGACGAGAAGAAGGCTCGAGCAGCTGAGAGAGTGCGTGTGGGAGAGAGAGGCTGGCTGTGGCGAGCAATCAGTATTCAGCTGGCGAGCGAGTAGGGCGGCAAGCGACGAGTCGTCCGCCGCTGCTGGCGAACTGCGCCGCGAATTAATCCTGTGGCGGCGGCGGTGGAGGTGGTGGCGGAGGGGGCGGCGGGGATGGTCCTGGTGGCGGCAGTCCTCCGCCCCCGAGAGCGCCGCCGGTGGCGACTCCATCTGCCCGCCACCTCCTGCCGCCGGCACGTCTGCACGCCTGCGAATGGCCTACGCGACTCGATTCCAAACTTCTCCTGGCTACACTGTGGAAGATTGAGAGCGGGAAAAGAAATTGGACGGCCTGGCGACGCTGTACTATAAAACAGTGGTCAGCCGTGTTTCCTAACATTTAAACCGCCAATTACACTGAATGGCGAAAAGTAATGGGAAAGCAATGGATTTGATGGCAATGGTGAGTAGCTCCTTCACTATCTTCAGAACTACAGTAACGTGTCGAGACATGGGTTCTAAGATAGCCGGAAATAGATACAGAAACGTTACGCAAATCTCGAATTTCACTTGTGAACTCATCTAGGAGGCTAGAACTCGCTATTAGGAGGAAAAAGAAAAATTGTAACTAAACGTGAACTGGAGGAAACGAATGAAAGATGCTACCACCTTGTAAAATTTTACACAGAGCATAATTTAACCATTGTTAACAGTTGGTTTAAGAATCATGAAAGGATAATGTATACAGAAAGTATAAAAATGCAGAAAACGAAAGAGACGAAAGGGAATACAAACGTCCACATAGTTAGGCTGACAGAAAGCGCTAAATGGCAGAGCAGGAATGATTAGAGGACAAATGTATGGATATGGAAACATATATCACTGTGGAAAAGATAGATGCCACCTATAGGACAATTAAAGGGATATTTGGAGATACGGGAAGCAGCTGTATGAATGTCAAGAGCACAGTTGGAAGACTATACTAAACAAATGGAGAAAAGCTTAATGGTCGAAAGGTATATAGAAGTGCTACACAAAGGAAGCAAACTTGAATGCAATATTATAAAAATAGAAAAGGACGTAGATGAGGTGGGAGACACGATATTGCAAGAAGAAATGGACAGGGCACTGATAGACCTATGCCGAAACAAGGCCCCTGGAACAGACGACACCCCGTCAGATCTACTGAGATTCTCGGGAGAGACAGTCATAGCAAAACTTTCCAACTGGTATGCAACATGTATGTGACAGGCGAAACAGTATTAGACGTCAAGGGGAATGTAATAATTCCAATTTCAAAGAAGGTACGTGCCGATATACGTGAATATTACCAATCAATGAGTTTAATAAGTCATGGCTGCACGAGCTGTTTACAGAAGACTGCAGTACATGGCAGAAGCCTACGTCGGCGAAGACTCGTATGATTTACAGGCAGATTGGGCATACTCGAGGCAGTACTGAGTCTAGGACTTGCCTTAGAAGACAGGCGAAGGAAAATAAACGTACGTTTATAGTATTTGTAGACTTAGAGAAATGTTTTGTCAATGTTGACTGGAGTACTTTTTTCGAAAGTCTGAAGGTAGCAGCTGTAAAACAAAGAGAGCAAAAGTCTATTTGCAACTCGTACAGGAACCAGACGGCAGTTATGAGAGTCGAGGGGCTTGAAAGGAAGCAATGGCTGAGAAGGGAGTGAGATAGGATTCTAGCCTATTTCCGATTTTATTCAACTTGAACACCGAGAAAGCAGTAAACGAAACCAGAGAAAAATTTGGAGAAGTAGTAAAAGTTCAGGGAAAAGAAATAAAAACTTTGAGGTTTGTCGATGAAACTGTAATTCTGTCAGTGACAGTATGGATTTAACGGTATGGACAGTGTCTTGAAAGGAGGATATAAGACGGACATCAACAAAAGCAAAACAAGGATAACAGAATGTAGTCTAGTTAAATCAGCTGATGCTGAGGAATTAGATTAGGAAACGAGTAACTGAAAGCATAGATTATTTTGTTATTTGGGGCAGCAAAGCGTTTCTGAAAAATAGAAACTGCTTAATATCGAAAATAGATTTAAGTGTTCGGAAGACTTTTCTGAAAGTAGCCATGAATGGAAGTGAAACATAGAGGAGGATAAACAGTTTGGACAAGAAGAGAATAGAAGCATCTGAAATGTATTGTTACAGAAGAATGCTGAAGATTAGATGGATTGGTCACGGAACTAATGAAGAGATACTGAACAAAACAGGGTAGAACAGAAATTTGTGGCATAACTATAAGGAATGAATCGGTTCCTGGGACACGTTATGAGACATCAAGCGTTCACGAATTTAGTACTGTAGGGAAGCGTGGCGGGTAAAAGACTGTAGAGGCGACCAAGACATGAATATAGTAAGCAGGCTCAAAAGAATGTAGGTTGCAGTAGTTATTCGGAGATGAAGAGACTTGCACAGGATGGAGTAGCGTGAAGAGGTGCAGTAAACCAGTCTTCGGACTGAAGACCTCAACAGCAACAACTCAGCTGCTGAATATTGTGCTGCATGGGAAAACAGGAACCACACAGGTAAGAAGGAGGCCATTAGCACTGTTACTGGCATTGCAAGATCAGTTCAACGGCTGCCTATTATCGCTCGTCTTGCTCCTCTGGAGCTCCAAGGTGAGGTGCCAAGGAAGAAATTCTCAAGGACTCAGCTGCAATTTACACTTTCCAGATTCCTCTAGCTACATTGCAGAAATCATGCAAGTCGCCTTGGCTCGACTTTCGAATCACAGACATTTTCAAACTGACAGAGAAATGGAAAGAATCCTGGAATTACATTTCTCCTCAGAACGCCCAACTTCTTCAAAACCCAACGACGAGGGCTCTTAAGGTTTGATACTAGTTCAGACATCTATCAGTACGTAGCTCCGTGCACAGCTCGCCCGCTTCTCCTGTTACTTATTGTTTCGCCATCACATGTTTTGAAAATGGGAGAAGTTTTTACTCTCTGCTACAAAAAATGGCTCTGAGCACTATGGGACTTAACTTCTTTGGTCATCAGTCCCCTAGAACTTAAAACTACTTAAACCTAACTAACCTAGGACATCACACACATCCATGCCCGAGGCAGGATTGGAACCTGCTACCGTAGCGGTCGCGCGGTTCCGGACTATAGCGCCTTGAACCGCTTGGCCATTTCAGCCGGCTTTCTGCTACATATTTCCTTATTTCTCCTACATATTGGGAGGTATGCCTTTCCACCTAAATATGTTCTTGAACGGTAAGGTTTTTAGATTACTGTTTATGATTAAACAGTAACATTCAGATTTTGGATTAAAATGTGTTACATCAGCAAAATGTTGGCTCCAGCTGCGTAAACTGCCCCCTCCCCCCCCCCCCCCCCCCGCCCTTCAGTTGCTTAAACGCGACTCCCTACCTTTTCACGTTTCTGCCTATTTTAACACGCACTTTCATTCACTTGAAATTTTCTTGCAGATTCCATGGGGATAATCGGGAATATTGAGCAAAGAACGTTTAGTTCATATAAAAAAGCTAAAGCAGTTGACACAGTTTTGCTAAGGAATATGTGCTAAATGTATCACTTACGGTGCTGTCCAATATCAAGTACAATACACCTGATAAAGTAGGAAAGAGAATAAAAGGAAGACCTCCAATTTCTCGTAATTATCTTGAAGAAGAGCTGGTTTGATATTGTCTTCTTATGGAAGGTTCTATATTTCAGCTTACTCGTAATGTCTTGTGAAGAATGCCCATACAATTGGAAGAGACAAACAACACTGAAAACCCTTTGAAGGACCGAATTGCCGGGAAAACGAGGGTTAACCATTTTCTTCAACACCACAAAACCAAGCTATCAGAATTAAAGCTTACAGGAACATCCCATAACAGGTCTTTTGCGTTCAGCAGAGAAAATACAGAGAAATTGAATAACTACCTCAAAGATGTTATATTATACCTATTCTGAAGCTGGACCGTGCTTTGACGAGTGAGAGTCACCTAGGAGATAACAGCGATGTTTCAGAATATGTAGACACCAAAACATTCTTCGATCACTAATTTGTATTATTCAATAAAATAACCAGTTTCAGTCGTAACGATCATCATCACATTGATCCGTCTCCCTAAGTTTAGTAAACCGAACGGGGTAGAGCGATGGTTAGCACACTGGACTCGCATTCGGGGGGGACGACTGTTCAAATCTGTGTCCGGCAATCCTGATTTACATTTTCCGTAATTTCCTTGCATCGCTTAAGGAATGCCGAAATGGTTCCTTCGAAAGGGCATGGCCTCTTTTCTTCTCTAACTTTCCCGATTCCAAACTTGAACTCCGTCAGTAACGACCTTGTCGTGGACGGGACGTTAATCACTATTCTCCTCATCGTAAGTTTAGTAATACAAATAAACTGAATAGAAAGTGTGATAACGACACTTTTGCATCATGGGTCAAGAGCGTTCATCACAACTTTTTCATGTTTCTATATTACGTGACGATGCCAAACACAGCTATCAGTTTATTTGTTTATTTTACTAACTTTTTGATGAGGGTCATTATGGTCTAAACCGAACTGAATTAAATAAATATGAGCTCAAAGACTATTGTCGTTTTCCTGTGTTCTCAGATTATGTTTTCTCAGATTTTATACCTTTTTATAATTTTGTTTACTGTCATTTTGATTATTTTTTACAAAGGGCTCGATTTTGGTAGCTTATTTGCATATTTGGTAAATTAAGATATTTGAATTTTCTTTTATAATAACTTTTCATTATACTTTCTAAGAGCATAGTGTAAACAATATACATGTTATCAAGTAAATATTACATGCCTTTAAAGCATAACTCTTTATTATTTTCTATTTCAAAAGAAATTAAAAAATTGGGGATCAGGTTTTGAGAACTTTCCTCTAATAATGAATTGTACTAAGTTTTGAATTCTATAGGGGTACTGATCTACCCACTTTGCAGCGCTACCCACGTTTATGTGTACTTTGTGCTGGGATTCCAGCATTACGGATGGAGGGCGCCACGAACATATAAGTCATTTTCAGTCCCGTGTCCGGATGCTTTTGATCACATATTGTGTTAGACTATTAAGTGTCGCACGTGGACCGATTCATGGTTTTGTCAGCTAAAGCTAATGACTGTGTTAGTGTGTTATTGAGTCTTGTGGATCAGCGTGGGAGCTGTTCGCGTGTGGAGTTGATGCTGCTTGGTGGGGAAGCGTTACCTTGGACGCAACCTCGGTGACATACACTCCTGGAAATTGAAATAAGAACACCGTGAATTCATTGTCCCAGGAAGGGGAAACTTTATTGACACATTCCTGGGGTCAGATACATCACATGATCACACTGACAGAACCACAGGCACATAGGCAACAGAGCATGCACAATGTCTGCACTAGTACAGTGTATATCCACCTTTCACAGCAATGCAGGCTGCTATTCTCCCATGGAGACGATCGTAGAGATGCTGGATGTAGTCCTGTGGAACGGCTTGCCATGCCATTTCCACCTGGCGCCTCAGTAGGACCAGCGTTCGTGCTGGACGTGCAGACCGCGTGAGACGACGCTTCATCCAGTCCCAAACATGCTCAATGGGGAACAGATCCGGAGATCTTGCTGGCCAGGGTAGTTGACTTACACCTTCTAGAGCACGTTGGGTGGCACGGCATACATGCGGACGTGCATTGTCCTGTTGGAACAGCAAGATCCTTTGCCGGTCTAGGAATGGTAGAACGATGGGTTCGATGACGGTTTGGATGTACCGTGCACTATTCAGTGTCCCCTCGACGATCACCAGTGGTGTACGGCCAGTGTAGGAGATCGCTCCCCACACCATGATGCCGGGTGTTGGCCCTGTGCGCCTCGGTCGTATGCAGTCCTGATTGTGGCGGTCACATGCACGGCGCCAAACACGCATACGACCATCATTGGCACCAAGGCAGAAGCGACTCTCATCGCTGAAGACGACACGTCTCCATTCGTCCCTCCATTCACGCCTGTCGCGACACCACTGGAGGCGGGCTGCACGATGTTGGGGCGTGAGCGGAAGACGGCCTAACGGTGTGCGGGACCGTAGCCCAGCTTCATGGAGACGGTTGCGAATGGTCCTCGCCGATACCCCAGGAGCAACAGTGTCCCTAATTTGCTGGGAAGTGGCGGTGCGGTCCCCTACGGCACTGCGTAGGATCCTACGGTCTTGGCGTGCATCCGTGCGTCGCTGCGGTCCGGTCCCAGGTCGACGGGCACGTGCACCTTCCGCCGACCACTGGCGACAACATCGATGTACTGTGGAGACCTCACGCCCCACGTGTTGAGCGATTCGGCGGTACGTCCACCCGGCCTTCCGCATGCCCACTATACGCCCTCGCTCAAAGTCCGTCAACTGCACATACGGTTCACGTCCACGCCGTCGCGGCATGCTACCAGTGTTAAAGACTGCGATGGAGCTCCGTATGGCACGGCAAACTGGCTGACACTGACAGCGGCGGTGCACAAATGCTGCGCAGCTAGCGCCATTCGACGGCCAACACCGCGGTTCCTGGCGTGTCCGCTGTGCCGTGCGTGTGATCATTGCTTGTACAGCCCTCTCGCAGTGTCCGGAGCAAGTATGGTGGGTCTGACACACCGGTGTCAATGTGTTCTTTTTTCCATTTCCAGGAGTGTATTTTATAGTAAATGTTCACAATGTTACGTGAAAGTAAAGTTGAGTTTTGAATTATGTCTTTATATAAGCCGATCATTGGTGTGAAAATGTTATGCTAGTTGGGCCAGTTAGGTTTCCATAGAGATTACGAGCTGTTTATACACTGCTGAAAGCTCTGTCTGGATTCTCCAAAGGTCAAAAGGCGCAACAAATATATATTTGTTAATCTGGCTGGATTCCGCCATGTTGCTTAAGGAATTTTGCATTGTGAAAAGAAGGAAGAATTCAGACCAATAAACGGTACTATTTTTCTTGATGAATCAATTGTGTCAAGGTCGCTAGAAATCCTTTTTATCACAATTGTCGGATTTGACAGATCTACGCTGTCAGTTGGACTGACACAATGTCAAACATATGTAATAAAGAGGGAGCTATACAGTTTAGTATGCGAGCACTTGTCAGCTTCTGGTTATAATGTACGCCCCGGATTAACTTTGTTTAGTACTTTTATGGTGTGTCCGACTGCTCCCGATCTCTTCAGCAGCTGATTTTGGCGAGTGCCGCTAAGCATTTAGATTGTTCATTTAGGTGGTTACTGGGCCGGGTTTCCTTAAAACTATATATGATTAGGCATTTTATATGTGGTAAATATTTTTGAATATTTTAAATCATTTTAATAGGAAAACACAATTTTGTAGCTTTGACCTTGGTTTAAATAAGTGTCTAGTTTCTTTAGAGATATGTTTTCGCTCACTTGTAATTCACTTTGCCACAGGTGCTATTGAGGTCACGTATTGAGAAAGGTTTTTAAATTTAATTATCCCTAGAATTTTGGTCAAGTATTTGTTAAACCTTGTTTATTCACGTCTTAGTCATGGGCGAAATTTTTTTCAAAGAGCGCCCTCTGATTTAGGGTCTGTACTAGTATCATTTTCAAATAACGTTACCCAAAATGATACCATCTGCACAAGTAGGTTTTCTGAAAATCGAAAACTTAAGTTTGTTGTTAACTTTCTTAACAGTAAAGTCAAGGTAGTTAATGGAGATCTCTTTTGTAATTTCAGTAGTAAAAGTTATTTTTGGGTGCGTGCTACCTATTGCTTCGGAAAATGCATTGACCTCACTGGTGTCGCCTTCTATCAGTAATAAGATGTCGTCAGTATACCGTTTATAATAAATCGTTTTATCTTTTAGCTGTGGAAACTTGCCAAAAATTTACATTCTAAACTGTCTTAAAAATACCTGATAAAGCACCAGCTAGACTGTTACCAATCCCAAGCGCACCTTTTTGATAATCTATGTTGTCATTGAAAGTAAAAAATGTGTAAACTAAAACAAAATCTAGAAGTTCAGTTAGTTCTATACACTCCGTGGTAATGATCTTGTTGTGGGATAGGAGATTACTTCTAATAATATCAACAGTTTCTTTTACTGGGACGTTTCTGTAGAGATTTTTTACATCCAAGGATGTAAATGTCGCATTACTTGATGTATGTATAGTCTTGATTCCATTTGCTAGCTCAGAACTGTTTTTGACCCCAAAATAATTATCGAACGTGCAAACTGAATTAAGTTTGTTGTTAAGATACTTATTTAGTTGATAGCATGATGATGGCATATTGTTCACAATCGGACGAACCGAGTTTCCATCTTTGTGAAGCTTAACTCGAGATCTAACTGGAGAAGTTCAATATTCTTCGTTTTAAACTATTTCTTTTCTCATTCGTTAAGGAGAAATTGGGGGCTGTCAGTCTTTCTTCCAAAACCAGCCTGAACCTTCCCAGCTGGATCTTTGTGAATTACTATAATATCGTTTCTGCAAAAAATTCTTAAATCTTTCTGATGTGGTCATCTTCTTATGCAAGAACTGACGTTATCTCCTTGTCAGCACGAATGACCATTGCTTCCTCCTTCTCTAACTTGGTACTGGGACCCTTTATAATACGGCTCTCTGGATTCACCACTTTACAAGAAACATTTTGAACAGGGAGAGCTTATTGACCTCAACAGCTGTGTCCGCAATTTCTAACACTCGCCTAATATTTTCATTACTAGCATCGGGAGTGGTGTTAAGTTGTTAACATTTATTTAGAAAAATATTTTCATCACTACTCAGTACGATACTTGTTAAGTTAGCTATCCTGTTATTGAAGCGATGTTGCCAAATGACGACTTACTTTTTACAATACGTACGTTCTGAAGTTTGACCAGTTTAGCCAATTTTTTGTTGTGCCTCTTTCCACTGTTCTAGACATTATTCCTGATTCTGTTAGTAATCTCTTGTCACAAAAATTAAAAGTGGGTAGAAGAAAGTTAGTTACTTAGTTGCAAATGTAATTCGAAAGCTTCTTTATTTAGCTAGTCTTTATGTTTATATGATTCCCGTATCAGTGCGTGATCAAGATTATCTAGTTAATCACGTATACTATATAAACAGAGAAAGAACAATAAAATACCAGAGTTACGTGGGCAACGTAACAAAACTTATCAGATAAGTCTCTGAAGTGAAACGTGTCTACCCAGTGCCCGAGCGTCGGCTCTGCACTCGGCAAGCGCCTCCCGTTATTGTTTACCTTCTGTAGCCCAAACAGCAAAACACTTTGCCTGTTCTCTGCACTATGTCTCTGGTTTCCTATTGCAGAAAGTGCCTGATGGTCTCCAACAGCCTTAAGCTGAACAATATCCTCCACACGTCGTCAGTATATTGCGGCACATGTCCAACCATAATCACGCATACCGGACGCTTCATTCGTGTACTGATGACGAAGTACGAGTGAGTACGATATCACAAGTCAAAGAGCAACTTTTTGATACTGTAGGCGTCTCCATGGAATTCTCTCATACTGTGAGTTAACTTTGAACGATGATTTTAACGATTACATTATTGATCCATATTCAGAGATTACATTTAGTCTTTGACGCACCGATTCAGCAAAAACGAAATCAGTCTTCTTCGTACACAATCATATCCCAGTTTGATCCAAGACTCGATGAAATTGGCATATATGTTCTTAGAGAGCGCAAATGTCTGGTGCCTGAAAGAGCTCATTTCCCTTCTTTCTTCTAATGTCCCAAAAATGGTAGTTTCTGAACTCTGAATACAACAACTATTTTGCTGTAATTCACTTTTTCGTAGCCACGTTGTTCTTTCATATTCATTTTCTCCATACGGCAGAGAAATATGGGCATTAAAAATACCTGAATAACTATTAGTAATAAAGATCTGAATCTAGTAACAGGCATAACTGTTAAAAGCAAAATTTAAAATATTAACCAAAAATATAGACTTTTATTTATATTTAGACTATGAACATTAATTGATTATACTCCGTAGTATCTGGTATGTCTTTCATTCCACGATTTGTACTTTTCTATGTTTACAAACCAACACATATGTGTATAACACACATCAATTAAAATAAGTCATCGAGTATATACAAACGTTTTATTTCCAGTTAACGTAAATCAACACGTAAATAGGTATCCTTTACTTCCAACTAACACAAACCAACGTGTAAATGTATATTCTTTATTTCTGGTGAATACAAATCAACGTGTAAATAGATGTTACTGAGTACATTGTCCTCGTGTCCAACTACTCTCGCGAATATACAGGGTGATTTTTCCCACCGTGCACAAACGTTAAGGATTGATATACGAGAGGATACGAAACATAAGCGGTCTACCGAACTTGTGTCCAGAAACGCATGCTTTCCATGCTAGAGATCGTTTATTCAACATACATTGTTACAGAGACTGCGGTCTAATATGCAGCCACGGTTACAGAATGTGTTGTAAAATGGTTTCCATGTGCCTCAACCCATGCGTGTATGCGCCGTAGCATGTTCTGTCTCGCACATTCACATCGGCCAGGCTGTATCAGAACAGTGTCAAAGGCTACGTGAACACAAACGGTGCTCAATTGTCTCCACATCTGGAACGGGCTCTATATACACGGTACTTTTGAGATGGTCCCTTAACCAGAAATCGTACGGGCTGAAGTCCGATGAACGAGCAAGTGGAGCCCCTTGTCCGGTCCATCGACCAGGGAAGACAGGATTAAGATGCGTTTGGACCTTGACGTAAAGTGGGCTGGAGCACCATCATGTATCACCCACATAACCCTTCGAATCATCAGTGGCAGTTCTTCCAGCAGGACAGGCAAGTCACCCGCAAAAAAATGCCTAAAGTTTCGGCGTATTATGCGACGTGGAAGGAAGACCGGTCCCAAAATACGCTCGCCAGTTATCCCGCTCCATACATTCCAGCTGCACTGATGCTGACGATTCGATGTCACCATACCATGGGAGTTCTGCATACTATCCCACCGATGAGTATTATGAAAGTTGAAGATACCACTCCACGTAAAGGTGGCCTCATCTGTGAATAGGATGGATGACACAAATCCCGGAATCGTGGTTGCCTGGTGATGGCTCTGAGCACTATGGGACTTAACATCTATGGTCATCAGTCCCGTAGAACTTAGAACTACTCAAACCTAACTAACCTAAGGACAGCACACAACACCCAGTCATCACGAGGCAGATTGCCTGGTGAAGAAACCAGTGACAAAACTGCTCCCGATGTGGAAAGTCTGTCGCTAGTAAGCACTGCACACGCTGTAAGTCGGAGATGAATCGCTGAGACCACATTTAACGCTGACAGGTGCTGTGAGACTCTGAAAAAACTCAAACTGGCAATTCAGAACTGGAGAAGAGGAATGCTGAGCAAGGGCGTACACATTCTCCATGACAACGCTCGCCCACACATCGCTCGGCAAACCGTTGCTCTCCCGCAACAGTTTCAGTGGAACATACCACCACCCCACCTTATAGTCCTGACTTGGTGCCTGGTGACTATCACCTGTTCCCTAAGTTAAAAGAACATTTGGCCGGAACGCGATTCAGCTCCGACGACGAGATGAAAGAAGAGGGTCATAACTTTCTGAACAGCATGGCAGTGAACTGGTATGATATGGGCATACAAAAATGCATCGACAGAAATTGTGATAATGTCAAAAAATAGCTAAATGTTCAAGCTGTAAACTGACGCAAACCATTGTAGAAATAAACAGGTCTATGTACATATAAAAAATAGGAGGCCTTACTTTTGGCATTACCCTGTCGTCTGGGTTAACCTGTACTGGCGGACCAACTGCCTGGTGCTCTCACGTCGGTCGCCTTCGACAGTGTTAACTACATTTTCCTCCATGTCTGGTGTCCGAATACTTAGGGTACGCCTTTCATGATTTCCTACTTCCTGAAACGACCCTGTCTCGGACTAACGGAAAAACACTGTTACAAACATTGAATGCTGTGGTTGTTGTCCGCGGGGGTAGGTCTCCCGATACAAGCTTGCTGCCCGCCGTCTGTTGCCATTTTCATTTCCGTACGCAAACACCATTTAAGAAAGCTCTCGATTCGAAAATGGAGCCTGTGAGTACAGCGCTGTATCACGTCCACTGGAAGGTGAATAAGCAAGAGAAGTTATTTGGACACAGTATTATCAAACACCATGGCAGGAGCTATGGCATGGCGTATGAGGAACAGTATAGCCTCTAATAGGGAACCATGAATAAAATAAATGGTTCAAATGGCTCTGAGCACTATGGGACTTAACATCTGAGGTCATCAGTCCCCTAGAACTTAGAACTACTTAAACCTAACTAACCTAAGGACATCACACACATCCACGCCCGAGGCAGGATTCGAACCTGCGACCGTAGCAGGACTAAAGCGCCTAGAACTGGTCGGCCACCATGGCCGGCGAAACGATGCACAGTGTAACTCTGGCTGCGTGGTACAGTGCGTATTAAACCGCAGTCTCTGTAACAAAGTATGACTGAATAAATGGTGTCTAGCTTGGAAACCAATCATTTCTGGACATAAGCTCATTACATCTTTTTTAATTCTGTATCCTCTCATAGATCAATCCCTACAGTTCGTACGTGGAAAAAATCACCTTTTACAAGGTCCATGTGTACACCGTAATATTTATGAGCATATCCAGACGTAGCTCTGGATTTCGTGTGCAGTTTTCTTGAGCGTATGCTCATGGTTTTCAATTTAGGACGTTACCGCTGGCCTGAGAGTATCAAAATTACAGGAACCCAGACCCTATGCAAAGAGTACATACAATATCAATTGACCTGGGTTAGAAGGCAGTGTACAGTGACGCATCGAACTTTTGATACGAGCTTTGCGGCAAGCGTATTCAGTCCTATTGACGATCACGTGGGACGCAGTGTAAACTCTCTGTAGACCAGTATTTCCAAAACTGTGTTCCGCGGAATAAGTACGCTCCAAAGGAAGTGAATGAGTGCTCCGCGATAAACGTCAAATAACATGGCGATCCTTTTCTTTCGTCATTTTCACGACACTAATTACTTTCTTAAAATTTTATTATGATTTCTGGGTTATTAGTTATAACTTAAAATTGAACTTAGCACTGAATGAAATAGGTTTTCCTCATTTTTAAAAATTTTATTAACTTTCAAACTAATCAGGGTATTACATCAAATTATCAGGATTCTAAAAGCACTCCGTCAGAGGAGAACTGTGGGAATCCCTGATATACACTGACTGCAAGAGGGAAGTATGTCCATACTACTATCGCCCCTCTCTCAACAACCTTAGTCTATATTCGTTATGTTCTCGAAACATTCTTAATAATAGGCTGCAAAACATCTGCCAACATTTCCATTTGCAAATGAAATATAATAAACCATCCAGTAATCGAATTTAAGGAAAGGAGAAATTTCTACAAAAGACTACGTTTCAAAAGGACTGACTCAGTACTATAGTACAGCGCGCACATACGTGGTTTTCTGTTGCCAATGGAATGACACGGAAACATCATTCGCCTGATTTTCAATAGTAGGACTTCAACAACCAATCTTTTGAACTAGATATAACCACTGTTCAGTGCAAAGGTTTTTTCTTTTTACGTTATTTGTAGTGACAGATGTGAGTCACGTCATGTGTTGGAGCTGAACTACTGAGAAATTTATTAGATATTTTTTCCTTGTTCCTACTGTGAGGTACCAAGACACATTTAGTGTTCTTTATTGCTTGAACTCCCCCCCCCCCTCCATCCTTCCATGAACCATGGACCTTGCCGTTGGTGGGGAGGCTTGCGTGCCTCAGCGACACAGATAGCCGTACCGTAGGTGCAACCACAACGGAGGGGTATCTGTTGAGAGGCCAGGCAAACGTGTGGTTCTTGATGAGGGGCAGCAGCCTTTTCAGTAGTTGCAAGGGCAACAGTTTCGATGATTGACTGATCTGGCCTAGTAACACTAACCAAAACGGCCTTGCTGTGCTGGTACTGCGAACGGCTGAAAGCAAGGGGAAACTACAGCCGTAATTTTTCCCGAGGGCATGCAGCTTTACTGTAGAGTTAAATGATGATGGCGTCCTCTTGGGTAAAATATTCCGGAGGTAAAATAGTCCCCCATTCGGATCTCCGGGCGGGGACTACTCAGGAGGACGTTGTTAGAAAACTGTCATTTTACGGGTCGGAGCGTGGAATGTCAGATCCCTTAATCGGGCAGATAGGTTAGAAAATTTAAAAAGGGAAATGGATAGGTTAAAGTTAGATATAGTGGGAATTAGTGAGATTCGGTGGCGGGAGGAACAAGATCTCTGGTCGGGTGAATACAGGGTTATAAATACAAAATCAAATATGGGTAATGCAGGAGTAGGTTTTTTAATGTATACAAAAAATAGGAATGCAGGTAAGCTGCTACAAACAGAATAGTGAATGCATTACTGTAGACAAGATAGATAGGAAGCACACCCCCTACCACAGCAGTACAAGTTTATATGCCGACTAGCTTTGCAGATGACGAAGAGCTTGATGAAATGTATGATGAGATAAAAGAAATTATTCAGATAGTGAAGGCCGACGAAAATTTAATAGTCATGGGTGGCTGAAATTCGATGGTACGACAAGGAAGAAAAGGAAACGTAGTAATTGAATATGGAATGGGTGTAAGGAATGAAACAGGAAGCCGCCTGGGAGAATTTTGCACAGAGCACAACTTAATCATAGCTAACACTTGGTTCAAGAATCATAAAAGAAGGTTGTATACATGGAAGAAGCCTGAAGATACTGAAAGGTTTCAGATAGATTATATAATGGTCAGACAGAGATTTAGGAACCAGGTTTTAAACTGTAAGACATTTCCAGGGGCAGATGTGGACCATGACCACAATCTATTGGTTATGAACTGTAGATCAAAACTGAAGAAACTGCAAAAACGTGGGAATTTAAGGAGATGGAACCTCGATAAACTGACAGAACCAGAGGTTGTAGAGAGTTTCACGGAAATCATTAGGGAACGATTGACAAGAATGGGGGAAAGAAATACAGTAGAAGAAGAATGAGTAGCTTTGAGGGACTAAAGAGTGAAGGCAGCAGAGGAGCAAGTACGTAAAAAGATTACGGCTAATAGAAATCCTTGCGTAACAGAAGAGATATTGAATTTAACTGTTGAAAGGAGAAAATACAAAAATGCAATAAACGAAGCAGGCAAAAAGGGGTAAGGTAGATATTATGGAAATGGAAGAGGATGACGATAAAGATGAAATGAGAGATATGATACTGCGTGAGGAGTTTGACACAATACTGGAAGACCTAAGTCGAAACAAGGCCCCGGGAGTAGACAACATTCCATTAGAACAACTGATAGCCTTGGGAGAGCCAGCCCTGACAAAATTCTACCATCTGGTGAGCAAGGTGTATGAGACAGGCGAAATACACTCAGACTTCAAGAAGAATATAATAATTCCAATCCCAAAGAAAGCAGGTGTTGACAGATCTGAAAATGACCGAACTATCAGTTTAATAAGCCACGGCTGAAAAATACTAACACGAATCTTTACAGGTGAATGGAAAAGCTGGTAGAAGCCGACCTCGGGGTAGATCAGTTTGGATTCCGTAGAAATATTGGAACACGTGAGGCAATACTGACCTTACGACTTATCTTAGAAGAAAGATTAAGGAAAGGCAAACCTACGTTTCTAGCATTTGTAGACTTAGAGAGAGCTTTTGACAATGTTGACTGGATACTCTCTTTCAAATTCTGAAGGTGGCAGGGGTAAAATACAGGGAGCGAAAGGCTAGTTACAATTTGTACAGAAACCAGATGGCAGTTATAAGAGTCTAGGGGCATGAAAGGGAAGCAGTGGTTGGGAAGGGAGTGAGACAGGGTTGTAGCCTCTCCCCGATGTTATTCAATCTGTATATTGAGCAAGCAGTAAAGGAAACAAAAGAAAAATTTGGAGTAGGAATTAAAATCCATGGAGAAGAAATAAAAACTCTGAGGTTCGCAGATGACATTGTAATTCTGTCAGAGACAGCAAAGGACCTGGAAGAGCAGCTGAACGGAATGGACAGTGTCTTGAAAGGAGAATATAAGATGAATATCAACAAAAGCAAAGCGAGGATAACTGAATGTAGTCGAATTAAATCGAGTGATGTTGAGGGAGTTAGATTAGGAAATAACCTGCTTAAAGTAGTAAACGAGTTTTGCTGTTTGGGGAGCAAAATAACTGATGATGGTTGAAGTAGAGAGGATATAACATGTGGACTGGCAATGGCAAGGAAAGCCTTTCTGAAGAAGAGAAATTTGTTAACATCGAGTATAGATTTAAGTGTCAGGAAGTCATTTCTGAAAGTATTTGTATGGAGTGTAGCCAAGTATGGAAGTGAAACGCGGACCATAAATAGTTTAGACAAAAAGAGAATAGAAGCTTTCGAAATGTGGTGCTACAGAAGAATGCTGAAGATGGGTAGATCACATAACTAACAAGGAGGTACTGAATAGAATTGGGGAGAAGAGGAGTTTGTTGCACAACTTGACTAGAAGAAGGGATCGGTTGGTAGGACGTGTTCTGAGGCACTAACGGATCACCAGTTTAGTATTGGAGCGCAACATGGAGGGTAAAAGTTGTAGAGGGAGACCAAGAGAAGAATACACTAAACAGATTCAGAACGATGTAGGTTGCACTAAGTACTGGGAGATGAAGAAGCTTGCACAGGATAGAGTAGCATGGAGAGCAGCATCAAATCCGTCTCTGGAGATTTTATGATGTCCATCAAAGGCTCTGCGACATTCTCATTCTGTCGATATTGGTCTCCTCTCTAAGGAGTAATGTGGTCTCCGTATGAATTAACTACTTTTCCTATTCCGTATTATTTGGTCCAACACGGATTCACACTTGAACATGAAATCAGATCTGTCAGAAGCGTATGACTGGAAAGTAGGACATACCACAAGAATTCTGGGGTGTGGACTCCACATGACTGAAAAGGTACCGCTCAGTATCTCAGAACACACACAACACTCAATCACACGCAGACACACACACACATACACACACACACACACACACACACACCCACACACACCCACCCACCCACACACACACACACACACACACACACACAAACATACACGTAAATAGAGAGAAAAGTGGAACTTCCAAATTATGAAGAGGTACTTGTTAAATTCAAGCCCGTCTTTCTTGGAAATAAATTTCGGTCTTTTATATTGCTTTTTCTTAGAGAGTCCAACTTAAGTGTAGCTTAAGTATAATTGTGTATGAATTTTCTTTCTGGTGAGCTAGATTCAGTGCAGGTGCAAGGCGACAGACCTCATTTTCTAGTATAAAAGCTCCCTAATCTCCTTTGGGTTTTATATCGAAAATCCCACAAGTCTTTCCAGCGACTCATATTTCACGCCAACTTGAGAGAGAGAGAGAGAGAGAGAGAGAGACAGCACCAAAGACTTTATACTCGATCCCCGTTTTCTAGTTTTCCGGCTTATGGGCTCGTGTAAAGAGGTTTCGTGACGACGCGTATGTGCGACCTCTTACTGCCTGAGCCAGTATAAGTGTGTGTGTGTGTGTGTGTGTGTGTGTGTGTGTGTGTGTGTTTGTGTGGCTGTGTGTGGAAGAGGCGGGGTTGGTAAGTCGAAGAGGCGAAATGGACGTTGTGATGTTGAGAGAAGCTGCTGGTTGCACGGAAAGAGCCGTTCATGGTTGAAGACATTCACGGAGGCCACCAAATCAATGTTCACATACTGTTTCTAAAAATGATGTCTTCGTGAGATTATGTATCGTCATGAATGACGCAAAGATATCTTCGTATTATTTTAATACCAATATAAATGCATAACACATGGAGGACAACTAGTTAGAAAGGAAGTGTGTAGAAGCTTCGCTAATTTAAATTCGGATGATGGCCCCGTAAGTCTAAAATCTGTTAGTGAAATAAATTAATACTGTAGAAAATTAGAAGTTTAGCGCTGTTCATTTATAGCTATTAAGTTGTACAACCCAGAAGCTACGGAGGAATTAGTTAACATAAAACTGTACCTGATGCAAGAAATGATGCGTCAACGAGTAAGTACTGAAACGCATCATAAAGGTATGGAATTTCTGACAAATCAACGGGTGACGTGGAAAGCACGAGTCACCAGCGTTAATTGCTTTACTGCATACTCACACTTCATTTTTGTGCATATGTTGATATGAACGTTGTTGTTCCATGTCTTGTCAGGAATCACCTGCGGACATTTGTCCACTTACTTGATTTCAGCCTCTGTATTTTCGAAGTTGCTTTAGATATACGTATACTGTACCTCTTAGACAATTCTGCCTTATGTATGACACTTACGACAAACATATAACAAAAAATTGGAAAATTTTCTCCGAATGTGAGATTTTAAATTGCAATGTATTTCCCATGCACAGTTGCTGAATACTGTTGTTAATTTGTTAAATAATGACAAAAAAATAGGATAACTTCCTCCGAATGTGAGATTTTAAATTGCAATGTATTTCCTACACACAGTTCTTGAATACTTTTGTTAGTTAACAAAATAATGACTCATTGTCACTTGACAACAATCAATCTCGTAATGAACAACCTGATTACTGTAGAGCCTAATTCCCCATAGTTTACTTAGCATCTTACTGGCTCACAATTTTGTGCATCAGCGATCTTAGTGAGGTCTCGAAGACTACCACTTAAAATGAGTTAGGGCTTAGTTAACGCAACGTCAGTGCTCTATGTAAGCGATGGAATGCGGACAAATTAACTTCGAAGTGTTCTATGCAGTCATTTAGAATTCATTAGATGGAACGGTAATGTTCCTTTGAGGTCCCGGAATGCCGTTTGTAAATTAGAATAAACTCAGTTCAAACGAACTAGCGCCATTACCATTAAGCCAGCAATGAAAGCACTAACCAGAGACATGAGTAGAGGCTACTAAGAAGTAGAGGTGGATACCATAATCTTCTTTGCACTTTGCCCTCTAACGTATACTAACTAACTTCGTCAAAGAGTAACTTTGTTCCGTTCTTACTGTATTCTTCTTGACTTTTGCTCTGAGAGCTCGATTCATTATGCTTATAGTCTTAAGGTTCACTAACTACTATATGCCTTTTAAACGTGATACCTTAGAAGAATCCCTTATACCACGAATAGAGGTTCCCGAGAGTAAAAATGTGGTTTTTAAAATTGACTATTACAGGTGTTTTGCAATGTTTATTCGTGTCGCTTTTGAAAGAAATATTCTCTACACTCATTGTGCCTCATTATTCAAAATTATTTATAAGACAGTTATTCGTAAGCTTCTTCTAGCATTTATAAACATGAAGTGTCAGCACCGAAAGTTTTCACAACGTGTGAAGTCCTTATATATGGATAGGTAAAAATATTAGGGTACAGTGACCGGTGGAAGACAATCTCAGTAGAGTCGTAGCTACGAGATTGGATATGATGAATTACGAGACTATGTAGTAGGCCTGAGGCGTAGCGTCGTATAACGATCCTGCCTTGGAGGCGGTTAAGTGGGAGATGTGTCTCAGAGCTGGATAGTGACAGATGGTGACGCGATACTGGACGCGCACATAGTTTATGTATCAGCCGATAGAGGACAATATTGGATAGGGGGACTGTGATTTTAGTTTAGATTGTGCCCACTAGAGTGCACTAAAGTAATAGAATGTTTTTTATAAACTGTTCTAGTATTTTCATAAAGTGTTATTATGTATTTTTGTGTATGTAAAATGATGATGCGTGAGTGTGGTTTAAGGTTAATATGAAGATAATTGTTTAACGAGTTATGTAGTAGGATTTAGTGTGGGAACATTTCGAAGAAGTATGGATATGGACAAAGGGGATTTTTGTAGAACAGATTTGTAAAGTAAGTTTATGGTAAAGGGAAAGTTAATTCAGGTACAAATAACAATAGTAAATAACTTTATGCACAAGCAAAACTTCAGAATATTAGATAATTACGTCGGTAAAAAGTGCAGTCGTTAGGTTTACTATTTTGCGGTTAGTTATCGATGAAAAGCGCGGACTGACGCGGGAGAATGTTGTTTTGCTATTGGCTGTTGAGTAAACTGACCAATGGTAAAGCAATATTCTTCGCGCGCCTTTCTCTGCTGGTAGAAAAGACGTAGTATTCTAGAGAAGAGTCGGAGCCTAGCCATGAAACAGTTCGGACGTGTGTAGTAGTAGTTCCGATGGAAATGATAAGTTGCCGAATCCAGCAGTGTTTCATACATCAATAGTGTTCGAAAGTGCGGCTAAATTATTCCGATGTGTGTGTAGAAATTTCGGAATTTTTAAGTGAATTTTGTGACGAGAAAAGACATAAATTCCGCGTGGCGTATTGAGCAGGTCGGTGGCTTAGAACTGTGACTGCATTTGGTACCGACAGACTTAATATTTGGCGAGCATTATCAATCAAAAACAATCAGTATTTTTGTAGCTATTACGTTTGCGGGAAATGCAACACCATAAACTTGCAAACTTGAGTGAAAGGGATTGTGAGTGAGTGTGTTAAGACTAGCATAGGCTTGGCAGTGTTACTTGCTCAGCTAAGTTTCAGAATATATTAATTCCGACCTTTCATTTCGTGCGAAAAATTTCTCCTGAAACGTAGATTTAGTGACTTTAATTGCACCCTGGTTCACGTCGAAGTACAGTAGGTTTGGCTCGGCTTCCCTACTGATGATCTGCTGAGACAATGTTCACAGGTAGGTGCAGGTTCGTCGTAAAGGGACGGAAAGAACCGTGCCGCCGCAGGTCAGGGCGAGTTCTGATGGAGAACGTGCTGACATCCGCAATAGAACTTTTTTAACGGTGGTGTAGTATTGCAGCTGAGACAATTGCACATGACATATTTCGTTGACATCGGCATCAACACTTCGTTATCCTCAATGTCATTGTAGGAATCATCGCATTCTGTCACACGAGAAGGCTAAGGGCGGAAAGGGTGGGAGGGGAGGGGAGGTAAGGGAAAGGGAGGGATGGAGGGGTGGAAAGGGGGGGGGGGAGGGGAGGAAATGGGACCTGCAACTATATTTGCGTTAGTGACTTCCAAATATTCGTTTAAGGACTGGCTCACCATCCTCACATAGGTAACTTTGATTTGAAGCTATATATCACTCGCTACAGAATACTGGAATGTGTAGACAGCATAGTTCTCTATAAACAAATAAAATCTAACATTTTCTTATAAAATGTAAATAAAAAAAATTGGGATTATTATTTGCCAAATGTGTTTTCACCTTAAATCAATTAATCAATTAATGAGATGTCACAGTACTGCAATTAAAATCCATCAGAGTTACAAATTAATTATTTTTCTTGTCTAGGATGTTGCAAAGTTCTAAAATGCCTACATAAATTGTCAGCAGCGGGAAAAATGCGATGTTTGCGTAGCTTGTTGAGGTGAAGTTAATTTTTAGACCACAATTTCATTCTGCCACCAATAATCTGTTGCACAGTTAGAAAATGTAACAGCAATGTGAATTAATTATCTTTCAGTCTAAGATAACGAAAAATTCTAAAATGACCGTTGAATACGTCATCATTGGGAGGAAGTTTGATTTGTTGTTGAGGTTAACACATGAAGAATTGCTATCTGACATCATAATATTGCAAAAAAGTCTGCAATGTAATAGAAAGCCCAAGTAAATTTCCAGATATATACATATCTGTAAAATTAGTGCCCAAAATTCTGTAGTATGTACCCCAATGGTAGAATTCAATGCCTAAGAAAAGTTGACATTTTACAAGTTAGGACTAAGTTCGATGTCCTAAAACTACGCTAACCAGCTTACAAAATCATAAAAAATACGTTTTAGCTAAGCAAGCAAATAGACAGCTCCAACTCGAAGCTACCAATGTGTGGACTGGTGAGTCAGTCTTTAAACGAATTCTTAGAAGACAGTAATGCAAACATAATCGCAGAGCAGAGATGCGAGGCACGTAGGAGTATTGGCATGTGGGGTGCATAATAGGGGTTGCTTCATGCAAAATTTGCAGAAGTGCAGGGCCTTCACCTCTTTGACCTGAGCACACAGCAGGATGTCATGATCCCCAGAATGACTTTGGGAATAATGAAGTGGTGACATTGACATTAGCAAAATATGATATATGCAGTTGTCTCAGCTATAATATGATACAACTGACAAAGCGCTGGTGTTGATGTTAGCAAATCCTCTACTTGAAACGACCATGCCCTACGACTTATGCAAAATCAAAATCATAACAGTGAAGTACATATTTTAAAGTTTTCTGTTTCTCAACATTGGTCTTATGTGCTTAACCACTGCACGATAATGAACTCCCAAAATCAGAGAACCGCGCGACTGCTTCGGTCGCAGGTTCGAATCCTGCCTCGGGCATGGATGTGTGTGATGTCCTTAGGTTAGTTAGGTTTAAGTAGTTTTAAGTTCTAGGGGACTGATGACCACAGTAGTTAAGTCCCATAGTGCTCAGAGCCATTTTTGAACCCAAAATCAAATATATTATTTCACATAGCTTATGACATTGGGGGATCAGGTGAACGCAGCAGTTTTGAAAGTCTGCGCAACTAAATAATGTTCGGGCCACAAGTAAGTGTTTACCTTAATTATTTAATTCAGACAACAACTTGAGTGCAGCAACAGTGAACAGATACTAAAGCTTGACCGTGTGAACGAGATAGAAGTTATGTAAGACTTTCCTGTCACATCGTCGACGCATTTGCGACCACGTCACCAAAATCGAACTTATTTGCTTTTCTTCGAATTGAAGAAAACATTGTAACATACACGGCTTTCTAGTGACTGTTTTGAGAGCTAAGAAACACACATTTGAGTACTGCACTACAGCCCCACATTCACTCTAATATATATAGATTTTCTAGACTGCATATAATTTATTTTGTAAAGCCTTAGCTTGACAGCTGTAATAATAAATGAATATTAGACCACTCGTAATATGAGATGTGACATTTTCTTACCGTCTGTTTGTACCGATTTCATGAGCTCTTTATGTAGAAATATCTATAATATTCGCTGTTTACAAAATGAGATTTTCCAAATAGTTTGTAAAAAAAAAAAAAAAAAAACAAGAATATCCACGCATTGAGGATAATATTATAATTTCACCGGAAACCTATGCTGTCCATCTTACACATCGTTACATTTCTCTACTGCGGCTGCTGAATTTTTTCCATCATGTAACGAAATCCAGATATCATCTGTTCATCTGTTAGGGAGAAAACTATGATATATAGGATCAGAATTGCAGTCCGGTCCGCACGATCGTGCCAGAAAGCGGTAACATTTTTCATGGTTTAATGAAAGTCTGTTATTACAGAATGTTAAAAACTTTAACGTCTCTCTCTCTCTTTCGCAGAAGTATTAGTTTTGACAGATGTAGCCTGTAAAGCACTTTGTGCAAACGGGTATTGGCGTATTTCTTTTTGGCATGTACAAAATCCTTGATTAATCCAAAGGAAGATGTAATTTCCACTAGGCTGTTGTGTTGAAATACATGCTTTGCCTTAATTAGCACTATTGGTCATTTTCGAGTAGTTGTTCATTTTCAGATGCACTTGAAAATGAGCCCAGGCTTAAGACTGGACTACCGTGTTAAGTAAAGGATATGTTTTTACTCATCAGGCTAGCGATACTCTTGATGTTTTTCTTTAATGTCATTGACTTTCTAGAGGGTGTCGTCAAGCGAATGGACATTGTAGTACATGGGTATACATTTGTAAACGCAATAGCAGCGTTTCCCTAAATAGTTCTAATTCGGCTGGTGGTATATCTCTGTATACTGATATGTTGTCTCTTCAAAATAATGGAAGTTCAAATATTGCTGTCGCATTAAACGTAATAAGAGACTTATAGGCCTAACTGGTTTTGTCCGTGTACCTACCAGCTGATGAAAATTTCTCAATCAGTGTGATCAAATATTCTGTTTTGTAAGTTTAATTTTTACTAATATGACATTTCCTGCTCAATAATAAAAATCGTTGTCTTGCTTTGTGTAGTATTGTGGTGTCAAGCAAGGAAGTTTGTGGTACAGGAGCTGCAGCATAATCTAATCGCATATTTTGTTCTCTCTTTCTGTCTAGTAATCATCCGTAGTTCGAATGCACAGCGAATAACAATATCTTAGACAAATAGATAGCAAAGAGAACCACGTACATGGCTGAAGGATACATTTAACATGTTGAAGAGGTCAGTCCAGTAGCAACTTACCACATGAAAATAATTAGCGTCTCAACACAACCCGTAAAGTAGGTACCAATATCGCCATATACGTTACATACGTATGGAGAGATTTTGCAGTGCTGTGTCATTCAGAAACCCAATTTGAATGTTGCCTATTTTTAGGAAGATCGTGTACGAGGCCCGTGCCGATGTTAGACATCTACCTTCTCAATGAATAAATGAAAATGCTTCTTTACAGAGCGTAGGGGAACGATGCGGGAGACCCGCACCGCTTTACTAGGCAAGGTCCTATTGGAGGTGGTTTGCCATTGCCTTCCTACGACCGTGATGGGAATGAATGATGATGAAGACGACACAACACCCAGTCATCTCGAGGCAGGAAAAATCCCTGACCCCGCCGGGAATCGAACCCGTGCTCGGGAAGCGAGAACGCTACCGCGAGACCACGAGGAGCGTAAATATGCACTATATTGTATCGCAACATTCCTGCACGTATTGGCCTTGATCACACGACTGTCATGCGAATAAAGGGTCGATGTGTTGTGGATGGCCATACTCAAACGCCGTGTAGGATCTGACCAGCCCTAAGAGAATAGCACTCGAGAGGGCAGCCACGTCGATACATGCCTTAAGAAATGGGTTTGTTTACAGCTAAACAGGTATACAAACGGATAACGCTACGTCAGGAGGGCCACAGAGTCAACAATGTGATTTGCTGCTTCCCTTGGTGTGGAAGCAGAGAGAGGGACGGGGCACAGGATTGGTACCACGGCTTCTTTTCAGACGACTTCTGGATATAGGTACAGCATCAAGATGGACGTATCCTTTTGTGGAAGCTTCTGGGAAAACAAACTTTGCCAGAACAGTGCACGTCCTTCTGTGACCAGAATCGCTCCTTCTGGAGCTCCAGAAGTGACCGGAAAGATGGCTATACTTTTAGCTTTCTGTATACAAATTAAATGGGTAGGATACTTGCAAACATCCTCGGAATGTGAGGGAAAGGAAACTCGGCGATGAGGCCCTCAAGACCACCCAATAGTCGACTAACTGCGGTGTCATCCTCAGCCATTCATCATCCGATGCGGTACAGGAGGGCATGGGGTGAACCACCGCTCTCCCTGCTGTTGTCGACGTTTCGACCTTGGAGCCATTACCGCTCAATCACGCAGCTCCTCAACTAGCATCACGAAGCTGACTGCACCACAGTCCATTTTTTCCATGCCTAAATACAGCTCAGTCCAGTCCTTCCACAAAGGAAAAATTCCTGGCAATAGCGGAAGCGAAGGCTATGTATGTAAGGATAATTGATCATTTTATTTCACATAATTTGAGTAGAATTTGGTTTTAGAAGTTGTTTAACAACTGAAAATACTATATTCTGTTTTCTCTGTGAGGTACTGCTTGCATTAAACAAAAGGTTTCGAACGCTAGGAATCTTTTTTGATTTAATTAAGGCGCTTGACTGTGTTGATTACAAAAGCTTGGTCCAGGAGTTGGACCTTTATGGAATACAGTTGTTCGCCTCTTACTTTAACAACAGACAACAAAAGGTCATTATCCACTGTGTTGAGAATGGCTATGATGTGGGGTCTGGGTGGGGCATGGTCAAATGGGGTTCAACACAGATCAGTGCTGGGGCCACTCCTGTTCCTTCTTTATATGAATGAAACGCCCTTTATTATTACAGGTGATTCCAACATATTTCTGCTCGTTGATGACACAAGCTTGGTAGTGAAGGATGCTGTGTGCAATACTGGCACTGTTTCAAATGGTGCAGTTCATGACATCGGTTAATGGTTTGTACAAAATAAACTAACGCTAAATCATAGTAAGACTTAGTTTTTTAAAGATTCTAACACACAGTTCAACAAAACTCGAAGTTTTAATTTCACAGAATTGGCACATGAGTAGTGAAACTGAACAGTTCAAATTTCTAGGTGTTCAGACAATTAGTGAACTGTCGTTGAAAGCCCACGTTCAGGATCTTGCTCATGGACTTAATGCTGCCATTTTTACTATTCGAACGGTATTTGAAGTAAGTGATAGTTCGATCCGAAAAGGAGTTATTTTCGGGTAACTCTTCCTATTCTCAAAGGATATTTTTTAGCTCATAAATGGGCGGTTCGGACGATAAGTGGTGTTAACTTCGCAAACCCCTTGTCGAATCCAGTTCATTAGTCTGGGAATTCTGATACTGACCACTCAATATATATATATATATATATATATATATATATATATATATATATATTTATTTATTTATTTATATTGTTTACTGCGGTTTCCTGTTAACAATATGAAGCTTATTCACAAGAATTAGCAGCTTCGACTCAATTTCAAACAACATTTGGGTTGCACTTCCTTGATTCTTGGGCAGAAAGGCATGCAGTAGACTGCTGCATCCGTTTTCAATAAGCCACCGCAAGAAGTCAAAGATATTAGCAGTAATCCACGCGTTTTCAAATCTAAACTGAAGAGTTTTTCGTGGATCACTCCACCTATTCTGTCGGAAGTTTCTTGAAAAATTAAGCTGATTCCTGTGTAATATTATTGTTGATTGCTTTTACATAAAATTGTCCTGTTTTGGGGGTCATAAACATTTTATTTTGTCTGTTATTACTTTTATGGTGTAATTTGATGTACTGACACATTCCATGACCTTGGAGATTCGCTCCTAAATTTTATCCTAGGGAACTAGTTGTGTAAAATAAAATAAAATCTAACACGGTTCTCTCGTATGAGAGTCTGTTGTACTGACCACTTGGAATAAGGGACTGAAGTTCTTTGTATTTGAGAATGTAGTCAGAAAATGAACTACCATCAATTCCAGCCTCAGAGATCCTGCTAGCGGCTGTAGCTAGACCACACCTGAAGATGGCAGAGCAGGATGGCGTGCATCGTCATCCCGTTGTGGTACTGTCACAACACTATGGTCTGTGACACCGCACAAGCTAAGGATCACACAGAATTTGGGAGCAGTCATGGAAGCGGAACCGCTGCCATCAACCCCCCCCCCCCCCCTTCTACCTGCCCAGCACATTTACGAACGCGAACCTATGTCCCGTTTACATCGCCAGTATTTTCATCGAAAAGTGGTAGAAGGTTATATGTTAGACGTATGGACTCAGGAGTGTGCTGAGGAAGCTTTGCCACTTCATTCCAAAATATAGTTGTTCGCCGCACCTGTGTTTCATAGTATTAATGTTGAAGATCGACGTCACTGAAGCGCACTATGACGGGTACGAAGAAACAGAACTAAAACGACCATATGCAACCATTACTAAAGTGCTATAGAATCTAGGCTAGCCAGAAAAGTGATATCTTACCGCGGCCGAACTCACGTGCTTTCTGAATGCCATTCATTTGGAACTTCGTGCTGGATGAACAACATTCATGATATGTAAGTTGCGCCATGATGTTTCCTGTACCGACGGATCTGATAGGAACTGTATGTGCGTTGAAAAGTAAATACCTCTCCCTACGAAAATAAAATACTTTTAGAGACATTGAAAATCCCAATTTCCATCAGTTTATGACAAAATGATTTTAAGGTTATTCTGATGCCATTTGCAGCCAATCAGTTCTACATCTGTCATGTCAGTCTCTGCAAGGAGTACACTAACATTATGAACTGCCAACCAACGATCGGTAACAATTCCTCACAATCACAGTTAACTGATATTTAGGAGTGCCGAAACTTTTACTTCATTTACGATTGCTAGTAAGAAATCTAAATCGTTTCCACACGTTTCCACTGGTCATTAAGGTCGTAGGTTTTATTTTCTCAAGATGATTTCTCCACATAGCTACAATTTTTTGCTTGGAGCAATGCTACAGAGTGTAGTGGAAATTTGAGATTTAAAATAATTTTCATCGTTGTACTCATACTGACAATATATGACTGATTTTTCGAGGTGGAAAATAAATAGTTCTTTTCTTTTTATTGAAAGGGTACAGTACCGTCCGACATTGAAAATAGGTACAACATACTTCATTATTTTTGTCAGAACAACATATTTTTTTTGTAAAATAACTCAATTTCAATTAATACAGCGACGCCGGATACCAGTGTGGGAAAGAATGACAATTTATTTATTTAATTCATCACATGTGCGCTCCCACAAAATAAATCCCTACATCCAGTTTGGTGAGATCTGTGAAATGAATGAATGTATGGTCGTCTGCTAACCGCAGATAGTGAATGTGAATATATCATCATCTTTGAGACGATCTTTTGGCCACCTTTGGTGGGACCAAAGAGATGAAATTTACCTGAGCTTTGAGCGCCTTAAATGTGGCTGAGCCGGCCGAAGTGGCCGTGCGGATGAAGGTGCTACAGTCTGGAACCGCAAGACCGCTACGGTCGCAGGTTCGAATCCTGCCTCGGGCATGGATGTTTGTGATGTCCTTAGGTTAGTTAGGTTTAACTAGTTCTAAGTTCTAGGGGACTAATGACCTCAGCAGTTGAGTCCCATAGTGATCAGAGCCATTTGAACCATTTGAAATGTGGCTGACCAATACGGTAGCAAGGTGCTCCCCAACTTCAGCAGAGGTGCGAGAGGACCTGGACAACGGCCATGTTTCAGCACTCTGCCGCTGGATCTTGTGCTGTTAAGACCTGTCTTAGTTGTGCTCCGTAAAGACAAAAGAGTGGAAACATGGTATGCATGTGGAACATTTAAGAGTAGTTTGAAATAATAATTTCTCTATTTCAGGAACTTTTGTGGGGAGAATTAAATGTCAGGCAGGTAATATTAATGGGATCGTAGTAATCTTTGGAAGTGACCAACAGTCACAATGAAACCACGTGTAGCAATAAGTTGAAATACTTCCGTGTGCTTAAGTTAAGCTGAATTACTAGCGTGTGTACTATAAGTTGAAATATTTAAGAAATAGCGTGTGCAGGACTTGAAATTAGAGGCGAGTACTGCCACGTGGCGAGTACTGTGTGAGTCTCAATCTGTGTATGAGACAAAGGATAAAGAGAAGTACTCGTCCATGGTATCAGTTGAGGACTCGTGTGTGTGATGAATATGTTCTTAATATTACTATGCGAGATATGTTTCCGTGTGACGCTTGATTCAAACTACAACACTCTGAGAGAGAAACAAGGTGAGTCAGCCTTCTAACTAGTAACGCTACTTGGCTTGCATTGCACAGGAAGACGTGCATATATCTCCAGAGTTCATAGTAGGAAAGTAGAATTACGAAGTGGGGCAGTGTCGTGTGAAACTGGGATAAATATTAATTGAAGTGGGGAAGCTGAAAGGGATAATGTTGTGACTATTGCCTGTGTTGTATTTCATGTTGTAGTGTGGTGTATGTCATGTAATTTAATTATGTGTGGTTTGCATGGGAGAGTAGCAAGGTAGTTACAGTGGTAGTGGGTTATGCGTGTTCCTTTTGTACTGCTCGGTCTGGAGGAAAGTTTCGTGATGATGATTGTGAGAGTCGAAGTGTGAGGTATAATAAAAGATCCACCACCCTATCCAGAAAGTGCACTGTAGCTTTAAATAATTACGAGACCATAAGGTAGAGAATCACCAATGTTAAGCCATGCCCACTGGGGAGAATTTCTCATGTGTTATTTTTGTAGGTTATAAAATTTGTGTGTTTAGGTTATAGAATTTATCGGAATAAATAAGATAGTGAAAAGAAAAAGATTGGTGGACTTTTCCTTCAAATTGTATGTTGTCATGATGTCCCGAATTTATAATGTGTGCGCCATTCATGTTCAGTGTGGTGGCCATGTGTTGATAAAAGCCGTTAAATAAAAGACAAAAAGAAAATGTGGTATTGCCAGTGCGTAGTGAACAGTCAGAGTTCTGTAAATTACTGATAGTCAGAAGTGCGTTTCCGTTGCGTATTATTCATACAGGAGGATAATTTGTAACTTAATTCAGAGTACGAGAGTTCATATTACTCGATAAATAAGAATGAATCCACTCGCTTGGCAGACCACTCATCTTGCAGGCCTGACTGCTTCATGCCACAGTATGAGCAAGGCATGTGGGTGCCTCTCATTATTTACATGCCCGAACAATTGTATTTACTGCTTCCGGCGTTAGCTCTATCGATATTTAAGCCACAAACATCGACCTTGTGGCTCTAAAAGCAAAAAATAAAGCCGTTTACATGTTGAAATAAAATGGCAATATATGGAATTTTCTCCCGCCCTGCGACTATTAGCAGTTGACGTTTAATTAGTCAATCATTGTGGTAAATGAAAGACGTGTGTCAGCAAAAAGAATATAAAATTATTCACCAGTGTAGCAAAAAATCTCAGTGACATGAACTAAAAATGTAGTCACAGTAACACTGTCAGCCTTCGATAGAAGCATCCCAACTTTCAACGCTATAAAGCTTATTGATTCTGTTTCATACAGTAGGGAAATGTAGTTTCCCAATTTAAATTCTACTTTGGAGTTAACATCAGCTGAGAACATATCTAGAAGAGCAAGGCTCTTATTCTCTCCTCCCTCATTGTCCACAAACTTCCTTTCGCTACTACTTGCGACGCTGCTATCAATGGGTACAAAGAGAGAGAGTTTATCGCTCTGAGAATTGCATATGCATCACTGCAAAACTCATTTTCACAAAGATGGGAAAGAATGGGTGTAACGCTTTGCGATTGAAAGGAAGTGCTAAAGACCCTTGTTCCACTGAACTTGCTGAATCACTGTAACTAGCCAAGTATAATACGACCTGTGTTCCTGAACAAAACGCCCTTTTCGCTGTAAATGAGCAAAAAGAACGAACTCATTTAACTTTACGCGAGCCAACAAAACGCCACTTAAGCTCAGCGTCTACGAAAATTAAATTCGCTCCTGACCATTCACATTCAAAAGCAATTCTGACTCTCGTTAACGTCGCTTGAATGACAGGCTCGTTTGCTCTTGTGAATGACGAGGCGATCGCAGTAAAGACGCGGAGCTCGCTTTCATTTCTCCTAATAATTGCAGCTCTTAGTAAGGAACTATTACAGATGGATCCGTCACAGGACTGACCTGGTACCTTACAGGGACAGTAAAAATTATGTCTATCTTGGAATATGATTTATGTGTGTGATGCAAATATACCAAAACAGCTAATTTGTAACATCTGTTACAATACAAAATAAAGTGGTCTGGTCTGTTTTACATTTACACAACGATTCTGTCAGAGGACAAGAAGCGTTCGACTATCGATACTAAAACATGTGCTACCGAAATGACTGCCAATCCACTGAACGATGGAATGGCCATAAAGGGTGTACTAATTCCAAAGAAATATCAGAAGTCTCATACGATTTCCTTTCTGTAAACAAGATATGGAAAAAACATAAATAGCATTATTGGTGGGACTTTCAAGGTTCTAAGAAAATGTATAAGAGAACTAAAAGTAAAACCAATACATAGTAGCGGCTGTGAGAAATTGTCCTTTATTCCACACATTTAGCGCCAGATTTGAGTGACAATGCAGTTCTTACCAAACAATGTTAAGTTTTAATTCTGTCTTCCTCACTGTCATACGACGAAAATCTATATATTTTAAACTCAAATACAAACTTCGTGGCAATATTGTATCTCACTTCAATTTAGATTGAATGTAGTTAGAATTGTAAGCTTGTAGTAGGCTAAGTCTTAAATTTCTACTAATGTCTTCAGTATTGTTAATAACAACCCACCTGTATGAAACAAAGATTTATGTCCTTACATGGTAAGAATAAAATGAAAGAAAGTGGGAACGTATTCACAGTATTAAGAGTTGGGAAAAGTCAGTGTAAGGTTGAATAGGTTTCAGTCTTGAAAAGAATAAGGAAATCATAGAAAGTCAGGAAGAATAAGGGCAATGCAGAGAGTGAAGAAGTGATTAATGATAACAGTAAGTGAAACCAATTACTTCTAAGGAAGATGCAGTCAGTTTCACAGTTTGTTATATGAGCTAAGAAGAACGTAAATCTAAAATGATGGCATTGTTACCTACATTTTTTATCTGTAACAGACTAGAATGAAAGTAAAATCGAATTCAAAAGTGAAATAAAAGTCCAAGGTTGATAATGTTGGTAGCCATCTCAAGGCTACTGGCAGAAAGACACATTCGGGTGAACAAATAAAGGAAGTAGATATAAAATTTCGTCAGAGAAGTATAAAAGTTATTGCAAAAAAAGTATCCTGAAAGAAGGGAGACACGAGAAACTGAAAGCTGTCTGTGAAGGACAGTCTTTTCAAACGAACAGCTGCATAGAGGAATTGCGTTTATCAACGCTCATTATCTACTATATGGGAATATCCTACAGTTGGGGAGAAAGTTCTTGTAACTACACGTCACAACCGTAGCATTTTACAGAAGGCAAATGTGGACTTAGTGAAATTCTTACGGGGACAAAATGGAAAATTAACGAAATTTGCAGTTTGTAACAAAGCAGAAAGTGTAGCGAGAGAAAAAAATAGGGAATTGTCACTAGGTAAATGATATTTCTATGAAGACATTGAAAGACGTTCGGTTGGCACTTACAGACTCACGGAAAACTTGTGGGGCAAAAAATTAGTACGTGAAGTAGTACGTGAAGGGATAGGAATCTTGATGGAAGAGCTAGAGATGTACAACAGAACAATCGAAAAATTAATGCCTTAAATATTTGTACTTGTAATATTAAAATGCTTTAAAAACAACTGTTGTCACCTAGAAAACTATCCCCGTGGCCTCTAGTACTACACTAACCTTATTACCCAAATCTAATTTTTTACGTACATAATTATGTTATTCATTATGTGTACGAGTGGATTAGAAGCAAATGGTTCTCAGCTATCTATGTTGTATTTTCACCATAACTTTTATTTTTTAAACTTCAAAAGATCTCACTTTAAATCCAATGTTACTTAAGGTAAACAGGTCAGAGTTTGGTAATCTATTCTCAAACAACATAAAACACAAAAAAATCCTGTAAATAATTTTGTAAGTGATAGTAAAACACCCTGTAATTTCACTCGATTAGAAATAAACAGTCAGACTCACTATTAGTAAGAAATATTTGCTAATGCGACCTCCTACCGAATGTAAATACGGTTTACAGAGCTGACAGCTATAAAATCAAAGTTCCGTGAGTAACGTGCCTTGCACCAGTAGCGTGTGAGCACATTTACTATTACTAGTCGGCTCGACATCCGACAGCAGACGCCACAACCTACACGGACTGCCACATACCACACCAAAATACGTTAATTCACTTGATAAAACCCCGCGCACATTCACAAAGTTACACCCGTCTCACACCCCTGCAAAAGACATCTACTAGAAAATACAAAGAAAGGTGAAAGTAGCAAATAGTAATGGCTCCCGTCTATGGTGCAAACAACAATCTCAAACAGAAACATTCTTTGCAGAAACTACATTTATTTGAAGGAAAGCAAATAGTAAGAAAATCTGTGTCCTTGGCATTTCTTTTCTCACAAGCCAGTAGAATGTAATTGTTGTTGCATGAATCTAGGTTTGTACGTGCGCTACAATAAAGTCTATTAAACAGGCAGTTCTGTTATCAATGTCCCATACACAGTTTTAAAACAATATAATATTCTACAAATAACCTTATACGTTCGTCAACCACAGCCAAAAAAGTTGCATATCATGTGAAGGATAATCAAAATACTAAAAATCAGAGATGGTAAAATAGTCAGTATTAAAATAACTGGAAGTCCAAATCCGCAACAGCCGTTTAGTGTGTTTTCACGGTACAACGATGTACTAGCGCTGCAACGTGTTCTATTTGACGCATGCCAATACATTTAGTATGTTGACGACACCCAATGGTTGAGTGCCCTTTAATTCTTTACTTTCCCCGCTGATTTTGAGGATGGTTTTATGCTATCATACGTGGCCACTCATGTGCTGTCCGGTGTCGTCTTTTTACTATGTTTTGGAGAGGTATCACTGATTATGCATGGTTCGCTGCGGATGCCCATCTGTGATGTGTTTTTATGCGCACTTGTACCTTGGAAGTCGTGGTACATGAAGTGTTAGTTTTATATGACATGAAGAAATCCCTCCAGGGTATGAAACTGTTCATCAAACAGTGAAAACACAATAAATAGCTGTTGCGGATTTGGACTTTCACTCAGATTAATATAGACTATTTTACCACTTCTGATTTTAAATTATTTGATTGTCCTCCACATTATGGGCAGTGTTGTTATTGTTGTGGTCTTCAGTCCAGAGACTGGTTTGATGCAGCTCTCCGTGCTACTCTATCCTGCGTAATCTTCTTCATCTCCCAGTACCTACTGCAACCTACATCCTTCTGAATCTGTTTAATGGATTCATCTCTTGGTCTCCCTCTACGATTTTTACCCTCCACACTGCCCTCCAATACTGAACTGGTGATCCCTTGATGCCTCAGAATATGTCCTACCAACCAATTCCTTCTTCTAGTCCAGTTGTGCCACAAATTTCTCTTCTCCCCAATTCTAGTCAATACCTTCTCATTAGTTATGTGATCTACCCATCTTATCTTCAGCATTCTTCTGTAGCACCACATTTCGAAAGCTTCTATTCTCTTTTTGTCCAAATTATTTATCGCCTACGTTTCACTTCCATACATGACTACACTCCATACAAATACTTTCAGAAAATACTTCATGACACTTAAATCTATACTGGATGTTAACAAATTTCTCTTCATCAAAAACGCTTTCCTAGCCATTGCCAGTCTACATTTTATATCCTCTCTACTTCGACCATCATCAGTTATTTTGCTCCCCAATTAGCAAATCTCATTTACTACTTTAAGCGTCTCTTTTCCCAATGTAATACCCTCAGCGTCATCCGATTCAATTCGACTACATTCCATTATCCTCGTTTTGCTTTTGTTGATGTTCATCTTATATCCTCCTTTCAATAACATTCACTTTGACTCACCGATCGCGAAATCACAGTCTGAAATATTTTACACGATTGTCACGATCGCCAATTAATTTTTTCGGAGAAACAGTAAGCACACTTAACAAACAGTTTAAAATTCTACACTGGATAGTTAATATTTTAACGTGTCTACTAGCTCATTAATAATGTTCAAAGTGCATTAATTCGTGCAACTCAGCTACGTGCAAAACAGTTCGGCTCGAACCACGACATTGACAGTTGATGTGCGTAAACATTGGCACAGGTGTTTACACTACTCAACGAAGCTCACAGTATTCAAAGTTTAGCATTTTGTTTCAACTCGTCCACGTCGAAATTTAGTTTATACCGTTACCGAAAAATAGGAACGCGCCCATAAATTTTCGTGTGTTATTGTCGAGCACGATTATACAAAATGAGCGTCCACACCACACCACAGCACAGTTGTGTCACAACTGTCACTATTCGACTGCCAACAATCTATATCGCCCTCGCAACAGAGTTCCCTTAAAACTTATACATATTGCATTTAGTTTTACATGATGCGTTTCTGAAAAGCAACACAAAGAAAGTCAAACGTACATTGAAAATTTACATAGTCAGTTAATAGGAGTTTCATATAGCAATATAAACAAAAGAAAACGTAGCCACATTTTTTGCTGTAGAATAAAAGAAGAAAAATAGATCATCAAATACGAATTTACAGAGCAAAATGATGCAAAAGAAAAGAAATAAGAACACATTTATTTATTATAATTAGTAACATCTTTACAATGTTCGCCAGGTAACTGTCGAGGCACCGCGAGATGGTAAGGCACTCGCTACCCACCGTGGCTCTGGAATTTACGGAAAGTGTCCTGCTGCATTCCGGCCTTCTCTGGCAGGCTGAGACGATATCTTCCTCCACTCCTGAGTTTATTACGCATAAAAGATCCAAGTAGCAGTAAACGGCTTAACGGTCCGAAGACGCTTTAGCCACAGTATCCCATTTGGGAAGGTGCAGTCACAAGGCAAAGGCCAGAATGCGCTCCGCATTAAATGCTGTGGAGGGGAGCGTGTGCTAATCAGCCGAATTAATATGAACGTAATTTACTGGCGAGGTCTGAATAAGGAAAAATACGCATTAGATTAAACGATCCTCTAATAACACCCTCTTTTTTCTAACAGTAAATCTGCTCCTTCTCTGCACACTTTGACATCAGTGTCTCTTTTTTTAATTTTTGCTGTGTTTTATATGTGCGCAGGCAAACTAACAGTAGAATGTGCTTCATCATTAACAATGGGATACATTCTGCGCTAATGGTGCACTGGAGTTCCTGTGAGTTGCGAAACTGTGTGTGAGTGATCATCCTGCACTGCATCAAGAGGCAGAGGCAGACAGGTGACCATGAACGCACAGAAATGTAACCGACTGCCCAATAACACGCGAATAAATGACGCAACACTGAAGATCACCTAGCGAAATATATAGCGCAACTATAGCTACTAATAGTAGTGTATGTATTACGTCGCTATTGGTAGCTGCAGTTATACTACATAGAGGGTGACAATTATTGAAGTATATGAAAAAAGTAAATTAGTTACAAACTACGGTGTGCACACACTTTATTCAACATGTAAAAGTCATTACAGGTATTCGGATTTAGGTAATGACATGTTCGATATGCCTGCCATTATTGGCGATAATGTGGCGCAGATGAATAGCGAAATTCTACATGACCCGCTGAAGTGTCGGAACATCGATGTTTTCCTGACTGGCTGTTTCCAGCTCAGCAATGGTTTCGGTGTTGTTGCTGTACATCTTGTCGTTAATATAGCC